>NC_080670.1:216124545-216224545 GCF_030247195.1 Topomyia yanbarensis
CTTTTTAATGGAACGAGATCGAAAGATAGTGTCTTCGACAAAGTTGTATGTCAGGTAATTATAAGTATATCTTCTGAAGATACTTGTAGGTCCTAGAAGTTTAGAAATAAGGCGCATCCAAAAATCCTCTATCTCGAAACATACAGGACCTACAGAGTTTGCATCCTCAGAAGATACATTTAAAATGATAGTACCTACAACTTTCTCGAAGACACCACATTTCTATCTAGCTTTATTAAACAGTTGATAACAGCGCCGCCCTAGCGAGTGGATTTCGAACTAGTATGCTTCAACTAAATAAAGCACTTCGTACCATACAGTAACTTTTCCGAGGACATCGTAACTCTAACGAAAGATAATAATTGATTCCACTTTTTTTATTTTTTCGACCAAAATGTACCGTTTTTCTCTTGATCCCCTATTGCTCGATCAACTTTCAATGTAGAGACATGACACTTGAACTGGAATTTTTGAAAAATTACCCTCAACAATATACTAGAAATATATCAGGTAGGAAATAGCCATACAAAGCAAGTACGTAAGTAAACGATACTCACCTTCAGGAACGACTGTCTGGACCGAAACGTCAACGTACAATGCAATCCACCTAAAAACAGTATTATATCGAGTTCATCGATATGTGAGCTACAACATAACATTTACTGATGGCGAATCGATATACTGCTTTTTCTTTTCGAAAAAGGAACGAGAAAACTCGACTTTCCATTAGACACCATGTGGGGTTAGCCCCTTTTGGACGCCAGCTAGTACTGGGGTTACCTCTATGGTCAAATCTAAAAATTATTTTCAAATTTCTCAAATGACAGTCCACGTGGAACTATTAAACCATTAAAAAATGCAAAAATATCGGAAAAATGTGGGTTTGGACGCCAGCCATTCAATTGTGCGTCGTGCTAAAAAAATGAGCCGGACTGTCGACTTACAAAAAGGTGGACTCATCGCGACGATAAGCGAAACAAGTCGACCAGAGAACGATCGCGGAAGCTGTACATGAAGATGCTGATAAAGTTTGATTGCGTAGTACAGGATGACGAAGACTCTTAGCAGCTTCCTGGACAAGAATATTAAGCGTTTGCTGGAAGAGGAAAAAATATCAGAGATTTTTAAACACATTAAGCTATCGAAAATCACAAAAAAGATTCTCGTGTGGCAGGCCATCTGTTCCTGTAGTTACATCGCAACCATGGATTTTATATGCGAGGAGTGCCTGCAAAAGCGTCTCTTGCCTTGCCTCAACCAACACAGTTGTTCCGTTCTGTTTTGGCCGGATTTGGCGTCTTGTCATTGCGGGAAAAGGCCAAGGAGTGGTATGCAGCTAACAAAATCCAGGTAGTGCCCAAGAATATGAACCATCCTAACTCGCTAGATCTCCGCCCAATAGAAAAATATTCAACAATCGTCAAGTGGAACCTCAAGAAGACGCAAAAGGCAGTTGACCGTGTGATGCAATTCAATGCGTTTCTTCGGCGAGGAATGTGACCAAGTAGGCTGCGCAAAACATGATGCAAGCAGTCCAACGAAAGGCTTGGCAATTCGCATTCGCTAAAAAAGGAAGCTTGGGAGAAGGTTTTTTCTTTATTTGAAAGATTTTAAAAACTTAATTTATTTTTTTATTAATTCTTGTTTTACCATTTTTTGATCGTAACACCCTTTAGTAAGAAAATTGCAAAGTTCTACTAAAAAATGTCTTGAATCAGCTATACATTCTTAATTTTCCAATTCACATGGTATAGTGTCTATTGGTCTCTTAAGGAGTGTTTTAGTGGGTGACATTTCCCGTCTCGTCTGTAATTGTAGTGAATTATTCTGACATGTTGCCCTTCCGAGAATCCAGCTCTACAGCTCCAGTAGGACAAATTTTGAAAAAAACTAACGAACAAATATATTTGACTTTTTTTTTAAATCTTCCCAAAGAAGTCCACTCATTCCTATAACTGGAAATGACCAAAACCGACCGTGTGTAAGATCAAAACATTCTAATCCAAGTAGGTCATAAAATATATCTGTCAAAATTATTCATGCTCCTTGCAAGTCCAGCGTTTGATGTTTTTCGTGAACTAGTCAATGTGAGTGATTCCTATACGGACTTTCCAACGTATGCAGTACATTATTATTACAGATCTAGTGCGCAGACAGAATTTAGTTTTATTTTGCGTCCCTTACACAAGTGAAGACTGTATTGCCAAAAACTACATCAAGTGTTAATGGTCGACTGGAAATAAATTTGTATAGGTGACATGTATTCAAATAAGATTAACGTATTGATCGACTAGAAAATTCATTTCGAAACATTTCAATTTAGATCGGCACCTAAAACCACCACCCTCCAGCCGGATATTTGCAGTGGTTGGGCAAAAGTGCACAAACATCTCCATACAAAATGATTGAACGACTAACGACGAAACAGTAGCCTGCAGCGCGTGCAATTAGTGGCCTCTTCGAAGCGGAGCAGCATTTACCAAAGCCAAAGTAATTAACGCCTTCTTACAAGTCGTTAATCCAATTTAATGAACTTTCCCTCCCTCCGCAGTACTCTCCCGTACCGACTGCCGCCGCCAAGGCATATTATGCTTTCAAAAGCATCTCCAGCCATGTGGACTTTAACATCTAACCACCACCTACCGAAAGGGGAGCGCACTTGTGGTTGTGGTCGTCACCAAACTGACGACGGGGGCCACGGGAGGAGGAATAAAAGAACATTCCTTAACACGCATCTAGCATTCTTGGCGGTTTAGAAAGTGCCAGCCAACAGCGGGCAAATGAAATTCCTTCCCGCATACTTTCTTTCATTGTCCTGTTACGGTGACTGTGCTGGGAGGCAAGGAGGTCACCACCAAAGCAAGGCGGCTGTGGTTAGTGTAGTGTGTTCCTATAGGTGCGGTATTTCTGAAGTCAATGAAAAGCGGTTCTAGCTGCTGATGATAATGATGATGGGAATATGTGGGTGGAATTATTGGTCTCAACTCAAGTGCTGATGCTGCCGAACGGCGGCAGTAGGTGGTACTACTTGTGATGCATAACTCCAGGCGTACTCTTTGTTTTTTTTCATCACACCGTGTCATCTATCCTCATCAGTGCCTGGATGGGGCCGTCATATTCCAACACGTTTCGATCATCAGTCATTTTTTAGACTTTTGTTTCTCACATCCCCGGTTGGTCGGTTGGTTGGTTGGTAGGCTTTTATTATTGCATAGCTAGCTTTTTACCACTACAGCCCGATGACAACCTCATTATTTTCTTCTTCCTCCACGGTTGCCACCGGTACTTATATACGTACTATTATACGATGATCTCTTCATTTTTCGCACTTTTGTTTTGCCTAGTTTGTTCTATTTCAGTTTTATAACAGGGCGGTATGATAACTGACCTTGGGGTAAATGTGTCTTTTGCTTTTACCGATAGTGGGAAAAGTGATGGGGATGAGGGAAAGAAAAGATTGGGTTACGCAGAGGTGTGTAGCCTTGAGAATGTGTTTTCCGCTAGCAGTCGATGCTCCCGATTTCTTTGAAATAGAGATATATGCAAGTAGAGTGTTATCATTTTTCTTTTCAAATTCAAAATATATTCTGTTGGATACAAAACTTTTGGAGAGATATCAATTCACTACACGTAAAATTGTTAATATTAGGGTTCCAGAATAGTCAGGATTAACTAGGTCGCGAAATCGGAAATAAAAAAATGTTTTAATCTATTTAGTACTTTATTGTAAGAGCAATTCCCAAATGTTGTATTAAACAAAAAAACCTGATTTAATCCCCTAGAGGTGCCATTCTGCCTTCTCATTTCTCCAATCTCCGTTCAATAAAATTGTGGAACTGTCTATCACATTCATAGTACACCTTGGACTTATAAACAACTAGCTAATACCCATCGCGCGTTGCTGCGACACTCTGCGAAATAGGAAGAAAACACAATTTGTTCCAAAGCGCCATCTGGCGGGCAGATAATCTCCAACTAATAGCACACAAACACGCCCCATACCAAATACCTACTTTGTGCAAATTTTTACGGAAATCGGTTAAGCCGTTTGGGAGTCTATAAATCATATACATACAAACTTTGACTTTTATATATATAGATAGCTGGCCAGCCACGAGCTTGATAAGCTACGTGTCGCCGCTGAAACATTTGAAACAAAAAATGTCGTACTTAATTAGCATTAGTTCAATGTTGTCTTCTTGCTAACTTATTTGGGCATGCGTGGGTCGGTGTATGGGAGAATGAGAAATACTATACTTTTCATTTAAAAATAAGATTGTCGGCACTTGTGAATTTATTTTCGGAAACTTCGGCATTTTCCTCGGATCTTCCAGAATCCTCAATGGTTCGCAACGTGTTCAAAGACTCTTTGATTGGAATTAGTGATCTGGATCAGCAACATTCATTTTTGCATCATTTAGATATAATGATTCTACCGGTTTGTATGAGAATTTCGCATACTTTAACCCGTAACACAGGAACCAAAGCTTCGATTTCAATGAAATTCATTAGCAGTCAGTAGGGATGCTATAGCTTTCATTTAAATTTGAGAAAATCGAGTGAGACATTTTTGAGAAGCAGATCTGAATTCAATTCAAGAACTTAGTCACTTTCCCGAAGCTTCTGGTTCCGACGAAGGTGTCCAAAGTGGTCAATGCGGGTATAATTGGACATCGGTGCGCTGAAACTTCATGACTAACCGCACTCTTCAACACGTAACTCCGGAACCAGAAGTCGCAATTGACTGAAATTCAATAGCAACCTATGAGAACGTTATAATAATTGAGTTGAGATAATGTCTCTTCTCACCTTTCAGGCCGTTGGCCAAAATGTTTCGAATTGAAGGCGGCTGTTGGTGACAGTTTCGAAGGTATTGAAACTCAGGACAATCGACTAGATGTTCCACGGTAAACCTGATTAGCTATACTAGGACGACGGGGGTCAGTTTGAGTGAGTGGGTTATCTTGGTGTGTCGGATGCGTAGAAGGGAGAAGGCTCTCTGCTAGAGCCTGTTGCCCCGGTCGGTCCTCCAGTGGCTAATGAAGCTAGCATATGTTTCCGGTGAGCTTCCAATGAGTCCGCTTCCTCGTACACGCTGATCCCGGAGTGACTGGCACCCAGCATATCGTGGTCAGCGGATCGCAAGAGTCATCTATAGCCTGTATGTAAGGGTAGCGTTCTGTTTGTAGGGAGGATATGACTAACAGAAAGTCAGACATAATAATGGCCGGAATCCGCTCCGGGCTGCTGGCAATCGCAAGACTGCAGGCAGTAGCTCCTGCTGATAAAAAGCGAAACAACTTGCAGTAAGGTCGAAGACCAGACCAGCTCCTGTCCCGCAGACCCCCACTCAGGCCGATTCTTGCAGCTTGGAAGCGTCAATGTAGTTCCGGACGGACGGTACATATGATATGTGACACAATCATTAAAGCCAACTGTGCAGCGTACAAAGTGAAGATGATTCAAAATTATACGGCAATTAAATTATTCATTTAATGAATAATTTAATAAGGAAGACAACCGTATCGACCGTTTCAATTTGATGGGAATTTGATAAATCGTTGGGAGTGACTCGGCTAAGAGGGTTAATGTCACTCCTTTGGTCCTAAGTTCCAGGGATGGGATGGGATAGAAGTATTTAGCCCTGTCCTGGCTAATGAGCCTAGGTTATAACACCTTTACTCGCTCTCGGGATTGCTTTGGTCGGTCAGTGCCGATTTATTCTTGAATTTTGATCCTTGTTCAGGGAGACACAAAGGCTACCATAAGTCTTTTCGGGGAATCCCAGAGCGTGTCTGAGTATGTATTAGTGGCCGCCAGCCGAAAAGGGAGGATGCCGGCTTGGACACAAGCTTCTTCGGCGGGAGTGCTCGGCAGTAGGTTAGACGCTAGCAGAGCCGAACGGCCTTGAAGGGGAGAAAGGATTCTCATAAGCCCGTCCAAATTGTAGGTAGTTATTTCAATATCGCAGAGGATTTTGTAATTGACGAGTGCAGTGCAGTCCTCCTGTTCCAGGTAGTGTCGTTTGATTGCCCGGAAGTGCGCTATAAAAATAAGACGCTGGACCGTCGTATGATTTTTGGTTCTCGGCGGACAGGGATAAGGGCATCTCCGAGTTTGACCGGTCTGTTAGTGTGCTAGATACTGAGCACTTGGTGACGGCTATGTTGAGCCCCGCTGTTTCGGCCCATCTACCGGTATCCCTTGATGTCGTTCCCAAGGTTTCCGGTAACTCCCCGGCTACCTAGTTGCCAAAGAACCCCCTTGCGATAGACTGTATTGTAGGCCTTGGTGATGACGAATATCGTTGTGTCGGCATGCTAATCGTCCGTCAGGGGCTGCCGGACGATTTCTCCAAAGGCTCGAAGATTGGCTCCAATCCCTCGATCTACGCAAGGAAGTAGACTAATAGCTCGGAAGTCTTTGGCCGTACGGGAAGTGTCGTCCTTCTTTGATATGGGGAATACAGTCCGGCGGACTTTCCGTGGGCGGTAGTGAGGGCCACCGTAATTCTATCCCGGAGATCGCTCTGTTGAACTCCTGTCTGGTGGGAAGGTCATCGGCGTTCTCGAAATCTTCTGCAGCGGGCTAACATAGTTGGAGGAAGGTCATAGTCTGAGAATAGCGAGCTGAAGTGTTTACCGAGTTCTTCAGCTATTTCCTGATGTTCGAGTGTTGTAGTTCCGCTGACTACGAAGAGGAATTTTTAGTTATGGATGCGTTTCGACTTCGTCTCATCAAAAACCGACACTAACTTTTTGTCGGAATAGATTAGCGCCAGCTTGACGCTAAATCCCTAAAACTAAAACACACTTTGTGTTTCAATCGAACGACTGGTCAAACGGGATGCTGTCAACAGAGTGATTACGAGGACTCTTTGAGCTGCAGAGAAAGTGGCGATGGCCCCAACAAAATAGCGTCGTCGGCTAGAAAGCCGCCGTGAAACCAGAAATCGGCGAGAAATTCCTCGTCCGGGAAACTCTCCGCCGGTGTAGACTCGGTCCACCGCCGGGGACCAGTTGGGTAGTAGGCGACGTAGCACCAGGTTCGGGTCGTCGACGCGTCAGTTAACCAAACGTCAAGCTCCACCAGAATCGCTGTACCGACCTCGACACCCTACCGGGTACCTCGTGAGTGGGCTAGATCCACCACCAATGATTAGAGCGAGTACATTACCCGAAATCATTGGACAGACCTCAATACCTACTGGCTGGCCCGTTGGCTAGATAGGGTCCACCGCGTGGGACTAGATCGAGCAGATTAGGACTGTCGCATAATATATGAGTAGATCTCAATAAAACTGAGAGCTAAATAGCTCAAGGAAGTGGGTATCGCTGTCGGGAGGAATTCCTCCGTCAGCAAACTCTCAGTCGGAGTAGAGTGAGCTCACCGCCGGGGACTATCCGTGTAAATTTTTTCCCTTATTTTACTTGTAATCATTTATTGTTGCTTCGTCTACTGTTAACTTATTTAGAGCGTTCGTTTAAATTTTTTTTTTTTTGCCTCTTCGTGATGGATAATGATAATGTTATTTGTGTTGAATGTAATAAAAAGGAGGCTGATTCCAGCAAACTCGTTACTTGTTTATACTGTTTTAAAAGTGCGCACTATAAATGTCGTAATATTATTGGCAATGCCATTCGTCGTGTAAGAGATAACATGTACTTTTGCACACCTAGCTGTTCTGACATTTACAAACAAATCGTTCTAATGCAAAATAATAAAAATGATATAGTTTCTGCCTTAGGTGCTGAATTGAGGGAAACTATTGCAAATGCTGTGGCTTCCGAAATGCAGAATTTGAGGGAGGAATTCAAGTCCATAACTTCTGCTATTGAAACCTCGCAAGATTTCCTTTCATCAAAATTTGATGCAATTGTATCAGATTTTGGTGATTTGAGATCTGAAAACGAGGCCCTAAAACGTGAGATAAAATCTTTAAAACAAACACAGGCATGCCTCTCCACCAATGTGAACAAACTGGAAGCGAATTTAGATAAAACCATAAGGGGAAACGTTTCTGACAACGCGATTATCTTGGGAGTGCCTTTCCTTTCTAACGAAGATTTAGTCGGTCTAGTTATAAAAATTGCAAATTGCATTGGTGTGCCCTTAGGCCGCGATGCAGTGATGTCTGCTTCAAGGTTGTCGCCAGGGAATAAAGTTACTAATAGCCTGGTTCCCATCAGAGTGATTTTTAAAGACAATGGAGATAAGGAAAAGTTGTTTGCAAACAAGAAAGAGTTTGGTAGGCTATTATCTACTACGATCGATAAATCTTTACTCATGAATGGAAAACCTACATACGTTGCAATAAGAGATGAGTTAACACCGCTTTGTTTAGAACTTTTGAATGAGATGCGCGAGTGTCAGGAAAAACTTGATATTAAATATGTGTGGTCAGGTAGAGGTGGAGTTGTCCTTGTAAAGAAGGATGAAAGGGCAAAACCTTTACTCATTAGGAATCGGAATGACCTTAATCGCACTATTAGCTATCACATGGAGAACTTGGATTCAGGAGATCATTTAAATAGAGCATCGAAAATTTCCCCATCCCCAAAAAGAAAGCGTAATAATGTTTTATCGAATATACGAGGCAGCTTCTCATCAAATAAATAATAATATAATATAAATACATTTGTTATGTCATATAAACCTATATTTTATGCCAATGGGTTACATTAATAACTTCTTGCATGATGATATCGATAGTTACAATAAAAATGCATCAAGTAGCAAAAACAAATTCTTAAATATTTTGCAATGGAACATACGAGGTATGAACGATCTTAACAAGTTTGACAATATCTTACAAACCCTCGATCACTGTAATAACATGATTGATGTGGTTGTCATCGGTGAAACGTGGGTTAAATCTGGAAATGAGGATATTTTCAAAGTTCGTGGATATAATAGCGTTTTTTCATGCAGAGATCAATCAAACGGTGGACTGGCAATCTATATAAGGAATAATATGTCACATAGAGTAGTAAGTAGCGCAGTCACTGACGGCTTTCATCATATTCATATCGAGTTATGTATCAGCCGAATTTACTATGATATCCACAGTTTATATCGCCCCCCTTCGTATGACATTGGAAACTTTCTAAACAAACTTGAAAATGTCTTGTCCACAACTTCAAATACACATCCATGTTTTATTGTAGGAGATGTTAACATACCAGTAAATCTCCCGAACAATAATGTTGTTACTAGATATTTAACTCTCCTTAAGTCATATGGATTCGCGTGTACGAACACATTTACGACGCGCCCAGCCAGTTCTAACATTTTAGATCATGTTACTTGTAGACTTGAGGATGTTCCACGTTTGCGGAATGACACTGTTTTTACGACAGTTAGTGACCATCTTCAAATATTTTCTTCCTACAAACTAGCAGTAGAAAAAGAACCTGTAAAATTGACAAAAACCATTGTCAACCATGAAAAGCTTAATAACGATTTCACAAATTTTATAAATGGCTTTCAGGTAACTGATGATGTGGACGCGTGTTTTAATAGTATTATTTCTGTGTACAATTCTCTACTAACACAGTGCTCGAAGACAGTCTCCAAAACTATTAAGTGTAAAGGTGCCTACTGCCCATGGATGAATTTTGACCTGTGGACAATGATTAAAATTAAGAGTAATTATCTAAGAAGGGTAAAAAACAATCCTAATGACGAACACCTCAAAGCTCTACTGCGTCATGTCACAAAAAAAGTTGATGTTTTGAAGAAACGCTGTAAAAAAACGTATTTTGAAAATATTCTCACTAACACACCTCATTCGAAGCTCTGGAAAAACATAAATAATATTTTCGGTCGCTCTAAAGTTGAGAACTCCATCAGCTTGATATGCAATGGTGTTAGAATAGACGAACCTAGTGCGGTATGCGAAGTCATGAACGACTACTTCTCCACCGTAGGAAAAAAACTGGCTGATAGTATACCCTCCACTCCTAGAGCCGATCCGCTTGCCAATATGCTACGCATACGTGAAACGATCTACATGCGTCCTGCAACCGTCAATGAAGTAATTTTATTAATCAACGGTCTCAAGAAAATCCATAGCTGTGGTCCCGATAATGTTCCCCCCAGTATTCTGAAAACTAATTGTACCGCGTTTGCCAACATCCTCACCCAAATTTTCAATATAATACTTGAAACCGGCTGTTATCCAAACTGTTTAAAATTAGCTAAAGTAATCCCCATTTTCAAATCTGGAGACCCTTGCGACTCGTGCAACTATCGTCCGATATCAACAGTCTCAGTTTTCAACAAAGTTCTTGAAAAACTGTTGATCTCTCGATTACTAGAATTTTTAAACAAACACAAGATAATATATAACTTCCAGTACGGTTTTAGACAGGGTTGTAGTACTTTGATTGCATTAACTGAATTAATCGATTCTATTGCAAAAGAAATTGACGAAAAAAAAGTTGTTGGCGCCCTTTTCCTGGATTTAAAAAAAGCGTTTGATACACTAGATCACTCTATTTTGTTAGGAAAGTTAGAATGTTATGGTATAAGGGGTTTAGCCAATGATCTGATTCGCAGCTATTTGACGAATAGGATTCAATGCGTGTCTATTGGAAGTGTATCTAGCTCGTATAGAAGCATCGAAATAGGAGTTCCACAGGGCAGCAATATTGGTCCATTGCTATTCTTGCTTTACATAAACGATTTAGGAAGGCTTAAATTAAAAGGTACACCTCGTCTTTTTGCAGATGATACCGCCTTGTTTTATCCAAACACCAGCTGTAGTGGTATTGTGCGAGATATGGAAGATGATTTAAAATTGCTTATAAAATATTTCAACGCTAACCTTCTCTCCGTAAATTTATCCAAAACCAAATATATGATTTTCCATTCATTTAGAAGATCTATAGCCCAACACCCTGACCCGTGTACTGAAAACTACATGATCGAGGAGACGAAAGTCTTCAAATACCTGGGTCTTTGTCTTGATTCCACACTTTCTTGGAACGACCATATAAAATCACTTGAAAAAAAGATCGCTTCATTATGTGGGGCTATGCGCCGGGTTTGTTCTTTTATCCCACAGCACGTACTATTGAAGTTCTACTATGCGCATATCCATTCCCTTTTAAATTATCTTGTATCACTGTGGGGGCATGCCAGCATATCCAATTTAAAAAAGCTTCAAACACTTCAGAATAGATGCCTTAAAATTATATTCAAGAAGCCAATCATGTATCCAACTATCCTGCTTTATACTAATAATTCTCATAACATATTGCCCTTGCTTGGATTGACTGAATTACAAACAATATTGTATGTTTTTAATGCACAGTACAACCCTCTAGCACATAATAACATACGGTTTACTACAGGCATTCGTATGTATACCACTAGGCAAGCCAATAATTTACAACGCACCAGGGCTTTCAGCAACCTTGGTCAGAAACGCATTTCCTTTGCCGGGCCAACGATTTTCAATCAGCTTCCTACTGAGTTAAGACAGATAACAAATCGCATCCATTTTGAAACAAGCTTAAAACGTTATTTGAAAAATAAAATTAGTGTGTTTTTAATATGAACTTAACATGAACTGCATAAACTTGATGTTCCCCCTAAAAGCTTTCTTTCTTTTCCTTTTCCATTTTCTTAGAATGTTAATATTAAATTTAAATTTAGTTTAAATAGTTTAGTTTAAAATCCGAATCTATTTAATATTAATACTACAGCGGGCCCCTTAAAAGGAATTAGCGTTCCACTGGGTGCTCTTTGTAGCTATTATTTGTACATTATACTGTAATGTTTGTGCCGGTTACTTTCACGTGTTAATTTTGTCTATTTTTTCGTTCTCAGCGTCTTCGCGAATACCTTTTTTTCATTTTTGTGCTGACCTTTTTTTTGCACGCTGAGAACTGATGTGTCCACTACCAGGGGGCTCTCTTTGCGAGCCTTTTGGTGTGGGGGTGAGAGGCGGGCAATTAAAAAAAAAAAAATAAAAAAAATAGATAAAAATCGTGATAAGGCTGGGAGTTAAATGACTCACGGAAACAAGAGCTAAATGGCTCATAGAATCAGCTTCTATACGGCTCACTCGGACGAGAGCTAAATGGCGTAATACTTCGATGTAGTTCCGTGGGGAAGTATGGCGAAAAAGAATAAGGAGTATTTTAGTGCTTAGGCACGAAGGTGAGTCGTGAGTGCCAATACTCTCGGGAACGAGAGAGTCCGAGACTGTCTCCTGGTAGGCGACCCAGTCCGTGAACTATTTCCGACATCTGCATGAACGAATACACCACATGCCCTAGCGATGTCCGCGGAGCATAAAGATATGTCCAGGGCTGAAGAGTCTTAGACTCAGATACAGGTGAAGCTTCTGTTGCTAAGTTTTAAGCTTTGTTTTCTTCCATGACTTCAGTAATTGGTCGCTTCTTCCAGATCCCCACAGCATATGATGGGCGTTGACATCCCTCATCACCGTTCTTCGCTTTGAAACACATGTAACGGCGATGTATATCGATGATAGATCATTCCGGATGCCGAGGTTATCTCCGAGTACCGGTTCCCCAGCTACGGTCCGTGATTAATCCCGTCCCGGGCCAAGCATTGTCAGGCCCGTTTCCTGTCGAATTGGGTGGGGGAATTATTAGGGAGCCTCATAACGATATTGCGGGTCGGTTTCTTAGGCCGAAGCGGTGTTTGTATATTACGCATTACTAAATATCTCGAGTCCATCGGAGTTGTTTATTGGTTCCAATGAGGGGAATGCTCGAATCGAGTATTTGTAATAAGTATCTCTAGAGGGATGCCATGAACATACGCCGGAGCTGAAGTGGTAGTTCGAGGTTAGCTGGTTCCAGTAAGGTGTGCGGTTGGGTGCTCCACCCTCGCGTTCTCTGTGAGAAGGGCTACTGGAAGGTTTCTGCTCAACGACAGTAGCGTCGCTTTGTGATATGGATATTCTGGTGAGGTTGGCTTGGTAAAATCCGTCAGTCCCAGCCTAGCATCTTTCGAACGGGTAGTCTACCAACAGGGTCATCGTTTGGTAAAGATGACCGTGGAGAGGGAATGATTGTATCCGGCGAACTGTGGGTGATAGGTGCTGTCTGGAAAGGGTCGTTAGGGGCAATAATGTGGTCGAGGTTGTGGGAATTTGGAAGTCGTTGGGAAGGGGCGGGAGGGGGGGGCGGTGCCCCTACACCGGTAGCCGCCGGAGGTTCGTCGACTACGATCGATACAACCACGTACAGCGACAATGCAGGAGTTGAAGGTTTCAGATCATGTGCTAAAGGCTAAGTCGTCGGTCCACCTGGTGCAGCTGGTGTTATAAAGGGTATACCTCTGTAGATGGTGGTGCTTTCAGTGAGAGCAGTATGTGGCAAGGGAACCGACTGTGGTTGCATTCATTTTCGATTGGCAGATGTGGAACCTCATAGAGTGCCAGAAGCATCCAGCGATGGTCCTTGGTGCCCGGTTGACCACTTTTGGTGTGGTATCTGTCAAGGGTTGGTAGCTTTGTATTGAAGTCCATCTGTGGGTATCAGGTTCCCCTTGTTATGGGAGCTTGAGCTTGGATGTTGTGCGATGTTTGGTTGTCGTCAATTTCTAGAAGGTGTATTGCGACTTACCCGGGAGGGAGCCATAGACTGTGGTCGATACTACCTCGAACGGAGCCGGTCGGTACAGTGGGTTGGGCTTTATTTCTGACCAAGCAGCTGGCTGCTTCGATTCGTACATCTTCATTCTCTAATACATTTCCCCTAAACCACCCTGCACTTTCGGCAGACATCTCCGCGAACCAGGTCCACACGCTCAACCTGGATCACCACCGGCTGAAGCTGACCTGGATGATGGACTGGTACCGGAAGGAGGTGCTGTTTCACGTCCGGAACACCTTCCTGCATGGGCGGTACAAGTTTTTCGCGCTCGGCTTCAGCCCTCGGGGTGAATTGAAACGGACCGATCTGTGTGTGTTCTCGAGTGGAGGTGATGGCATGTACCACCAGGTACTGGATACCTATACATCGCGGGATTTCAATCGGATCTACGCGGACATTTCGCAGGATTGCAGCGTGATGCGAATCGACGAGAGTTCCATCGCCTTCCGGAGGAAGTTCGATACCTGTGATCCACAGGATGTGGCCATCCACGGTGGAACGATGTACGTGGTTTGGATGAGAGGGAAAAAGGAACTGGATTTTTCCTCCAACAGGACGGTGATGCCAAAGATCGGTAAGAGTGATCAGGGGATCCTACCGGTGCAGATTTTGCGGGCCGATGTTATCGAGATCCCGGAGAAGAAATCATTAATCAAGACGCTCGACATTGCGTTGAACCGAGCGGTCATTCCTGCGGTGGAGACTACCTATTGGTGTAAGGTGCAGCGACTGGAACCTTGGCTGGCTCGGAAGAAACATCACATAGTACAATTTGAACCAATTATCACGAATGAAAACGTCGTTCATCACTTGGAGGTATTCCAGTGTATCACCGATCCCAACCAGGAGATTCCGGTTTACGAGGGTAGCTGTGCGGATATGCCTCCGGAAGCGAAAATCTGTAACAAAGTTATGGCTCTGTGGGCCATGGGAGCGGCTTCTTTTACGTATCCACACGAAACTGGCCTTCCCGTGGGCGGAAAGGACTTCAATCCATACGTTAGATTGGAGGTTCATTTCAATAATCCAGACTTGAAAACTGGCATCATTGACAGCTCAGGAATGCGTATCAATGTAGTTTCGAAGCTGAGGAAATACGACGCTGGCATAATGGAACTGGGTTTGGAGTACACCGACAAGATGGCTATTCCGCCGGGGCAGATCGCGTTCCCTCTAACCGGTTACTGCATTGCGGAATGCACTAAAATTGCGCTACCGCCCGGGGGTATTACGATTTTCGGTTCTCAACTCCATACTCACCTGCGAGGCGTTCGAATTCACACGAGACACTTCCGCAAGGGAGTGGAACTCAGGGATGTTAACCGAGATGATTTCTATTCCCATCACTATCAGGAGATCAGACAGCTGAGATATCGACCGAAAGTTTTACCGGTGAGTACAGATATTTAATGTTTGATTTTGTATAAAAAACTAAATACTCGCTTCATTTTTAGGGTGATGCACTGATGACGACCTGTTACTACGACACTCGAGGATACGAAACGGCTACGTTGGGAGGATTCTCCATCAGCGACGAGATGTGTGTTAATTATATCAGCTACTATCCGGCTACCAAGTTGGAACTATGCAAAAGCGCCATCTCTGAGAAATCTCTCTACAACTATTTCAAATACATGCGGGAGTATGGTGTCCAAGTTCATAAAATAAAGATGTTATTCATAACACTGATCCTGTTTCAGAGTGGAACAACAAAGCACCATCCAACCGGGAGGAGGTCGCTCGGATAACTATCACAACATTCATTGGACTAAAACCAGGGCTGATCAGCTGTTCGAGTACTACCTGCAAGAACCATTGAGCATGCAGTGCAATCAATCCGATGGCTTCCGCTTCGAAGGTTTCGACTGGGAGGGGGCTCCCATCACAGAGTTTAGTCCCCCCAGGAAAACCCTCACTGAACATTGTGAGATTCCACCCGAACTGAACTGGTTCAAACCGCTAGAGGTGGGAAAGTGTGACGCTTTCGGAGAGTGCATCTACGCTGACGAAAAAATCAAGGAGTAAATGTAAAATACAACTGTAAATTAGAATAAATGTAAAAAAAGTTCAGATCATCAAATCTAAAGAGTTTAAAGCCCAGTTTCCTGCACGAAATAGTTCTCACAAATAAAAAAACCAAATTTGTATAAATTATCACCTCAAACCGCCGTTTATTTGATCTTTTATCGATAAGGGTGCACCTGGTTAGCGGCTTTGATGTTAGTCTTAATCCCAGACGGCATCTTCCCAAGCGGACCCGCACCGGACGGTGACACGGCACTCATAGGCGAAGCCTGCCGAATCACCGGTGGAATCATAATACCCGAACCGGGTACCCCACCTGGTCCAACGGGAAGAGTTAGCCCGTTTCCCAGCCCGACCGCCGCCACCAGTGCCTGTGTGTCCGCCATCGAACTGGTCTGCTGAATGCCGGGTCGGGATGAAGCTTCCGTGTCCCATTCTTCCTTCGCCTTGCTGACAATGTCCCAAACGTGCGAGATGACTTTGGTGTACTGGGCAACCTGTTTCATGGCCGTTTCCGTCAGTAGGTTGTTCGCTTTCGCTTCGTGGGCTGCCATACGGGACTCGGCACCGGGGTCCGGTTTCGTGCGGAGATAGTCCGGGACGAGATCGTGCGAGAATACTGGGATGCGACCTTCGGTCAGCTGTAGTAGAGCTTCATCCCGTTCCGGGGTTAGCAGCAGCGGAAGAACGGTGAGATTGCGTAGGGGAGCACCGATTTCGGATGATAGGATCTTGGTCAGTCCGGTTAGCTGCAATGCAATCAAATGGATTTTTAACATGTCAAAAGCGTAGTAGTAAATTACTTACATGGCTGGAAATGAGGGCGAAATTGTCCAGGAATGTCGGCCAACTGATGGTTTCATATTCCGTTTCAAGCCGGTGCAACATTGCTCCGATGGAGTGTTTTAGGTCGTTAAGCCGGTTGAGTACGGCCTCCAGCAGCATGTCCAATTGTTTCTCTTCTCGCTGCATTTTTGATTCGGTTTTTAACTAGCCGTTTAATTTATTTCTGATAAAAATTTAAGATAACTAAACAAAACACTGTTTTTAGACTGTTTTTATTTTTACAATACAAACGTCAAAAGTTGCAAACCCTGCGATGTTGTGTTCGATGAATGATAAGGGTGATGCTCCCGGGAATATTAAAATTTCCTCGTTTCTTTTTCATTTTTAGGACAACTTTATGTGACATGCAAGAGATTCTCTCGCAAAAGTTGGTCTTTTCGCACCGGAATTAGGTTTTACACCAACCGTTTCTTATTCGCGTTGACAATTGCGTTCTGGGTTTGTTTTATCTTTATAGTGAGCTGTAACACCTAACGAGAACTGTAATGGCCAATTTCTTCACTGGATGAAAACCGGTTTTCGCTGAAAACCAGTTTTCAGGTTGCTGGTGACCAATTAGTCGAAAACCGGTGAAGAAATTGGTCGTAAGTATTTAAGCTCACTTTCATTAATTAATTCTTTAGAGCAGCTAACTAGCGGATTGTCTAGTTCTATGTGATGCATTTTTAAATGCACTTCCACTCGAACAGAAATGAACAAAAGTATTACCACATTTTTCATTGTTATATTACAATGGAAAACATGAATTAGAAATGCTGGAAAACTTATAATGAAATTATAATCACATTTATTGTTTCCACACCCAATTTCATTGCAAACCCAATTTAAGTATTGAAAAAGAGGGGTCGTTAACCCATTCATGCCCATGTTGTTTGTGGACAACAACGTTTTTAAACAACTATAACTTTTGATTGTGGCAAGATTTGCTCACAAAAACAAGTAAGACTAATAAATGTGACTATTGCCTTTCATTTGAGTATTAACAGTTACAATGATCAGCTCTAGAACTACAGTTTACGTAGACGACGGAAAATAATTTTTCATATATCTTTGTTATGTTGCAATATTATTAAAAACGTAAAACTTATCAATTTAGACTGTCTGGCCACGTTTTTCACGCAATTGGATTATTGTAAATATTCTACGAGAATTGTATGGAGCATTCATGGTAAAAATTGAACAGCTTCTAGTACTGCGAGGGAAGCACCTATCTTTATGAGAAAAGGTATTTCGTGTTTCTTGATCCCACCTTTTTCAAGGAAATATAGTTTTGAAACCCTACATGTACTAGAAAAAAGTTGGGTATGAAAGGGTTAAGGGATGTAACAATGACAAAACTGATCTTTTATAATAATTCTAAAATCAAAATGATTTGCATTGTTTTTCTGTTGTAGATTTTGGATGCTAAAACGATTTATTCGAAATTGACGCAACTTGTCATCCTAGAGAAAATGTCCAAATACTATTGGCGAAGAGCTCGAATAAAAAATAAACACTGCTTTTGATCGAGCTGGTTGTGTAAATCCGGATCTCATCGGGAATCAGCCAAATGCAATCCTTACCTATTTAACCGCAAGCACAACTTACCTCCAAGAGAGTCAGCAAGCCCTTGTCAGCAGGGATGCCACCATGAAATGTGTGTTTCGATCAAAAAAATCTTTACCATCTGTGGTTACTTAAATAGAAAGAAATCTGCGGTAAATTTCCAAAAAAATCTGTGGAAAATTATAATATTTCCAATAATTTGTGAAATTTTAATCAAAATATCAAAAATCTGTCATCTGTAAAAAAGAATCTGATCAAAAATTGTGAAAAGAAATCTAACATTACAGAAAATTCTGTGAATATGGTAACCCTGCTTGCCAGTGGGAGCGTGCAACCTCCCCGGGGCGTTACCAGTGCGTTACACGAATAGTCATAGTATTATTATGCGCTGGTGGAGACCTTTACACCTACACCCACAAGTGGTCACAAAAACCTGTATGAATAACAGAAACAGTTTTGTCTCTCATCACTGTGTTTATTGTATCATTAATTTTTTAAATATGATATTATAACCGTAAGACCGTCCTTTCTACCATTGACAAACGTATATTGTCCGACAAATGTGATGGTATCCTTTTCGCTCCTGCTAAAACGAAAAAAATCAAAAAAAAATTTTTTTGCCTGTGCCGCTGTATCTCTTTTTATATCATTTCATCATTTACGACTATTTCAAACCACATTTATGCGATTCATCCCACATGTAGCACCAAAGTGACCGCGTTGATCACATGTATTGCAGTTTCCCCACAATACGGGACAAGGCTCGCTTGTATATGCAGTAAAATTGCACCTGGAGCAACGTTCGCGACGACTCCATGAAGACCCTCAGTCACTGCGAAACTGCTTCTATTTTGGTCTCATGTTTTGATTATCTTCGTTTCTGCATTTGCGATCTGGTACCATGATCCACATGACTAATTTCCGTACCGGTGTCGACTACTAGATCCGTTGGGAAATTAAAATCTTCATCTCGTGTGGCGGAATGAATTATGAAATTAGTTTCATAGTCGTAGGTTTGTGTCATTCATGCTAGATTTCAGTTGGGCTTGCACGAAACGATCCTGATCTGCTACACTATACCCACAAAGCCATCCTTTTTTCCGTCAGCCTAGCGATTCTCTTTTCTCTTGCTCTATGCTGACAAAGACGTCTTCCGAGGTATCGATCATGCTCTTCAGGAACTGTTCCATATTTTTCACGAAAGTTGTACAGCTAGATGTTACTTAAACTAGAACGTAGTTTGGCGACACGTACGACGCCTTGCAATTGCTCGCCAATTGACAGGAATAACAATTGCCCTCGCCATACCGGATGATGCGCGTTCGTAAGAGTCGAGGCTATATCAAAATGTTCTATAAACCTACCTCATGGCGTTTTCGTTTTTTCTCGGTGCTACATCGGTGTGGTGCAAAAAAGAGATAGACTGATTACACCCCAGTTTGAATGAGTGTAGCACCGACTACACCGGTGTAGTGCACTGTCAAAAACGAAAATGCCATCAGACTCTTCAATAATTACTTCTTCGGAGTACTATGCCTTCGAGACACTATCAACATAAGGACAATATCAGTGCTAGTTTCTCTTATCTTATAAAACTTAAAATGAGAATCAAAAATTGCTGATTGTAAATGAAAAGGAAATTTAATATTCGGATTTTTCATAGGAAAACGAATGTCGCTAATCCGTATTAATATATTTTTATACGTCTTTATCGCTGTCTTGTGCAATGCAAATTATAATTTTGATACTTTTCATTTCTATTCATGGTCTTATTCAAATCAACTTCTATATTGTGATTTATTTATGTTCATTTCATCTTTGCGACAAGCGCATACAGATTACTACTTAACATATAAAACTTATACTATTTTTTACCATTTTAAAATGTATTAAGTCTAGGCACATACGATAAACAACCAATGATACACCAGTATACATAACAGATTGCTTTACACAACAATTACAAAATTGTTCAAATTTCAAATTAAACGAGAATCGTAAGCATCCCACACTTCATATTGATTGTAAAACTCCGGTAAAAAAAATTTCAAGTGGCCAGGTCGATGGGCGAAGAGCGATTCGTTTTATTTTAGCATCAATTCCAACTTTGTATGAAATAAAAAGCATCGAAACCTCTCTCTTCCATTCAGGTACCAGTTTCCTAACCACTATGGCAGTATGTCCGAGTGCAGTTGTAACCATTTTGAAGATATCTTTTTTTATCAGTAGTAACCATTTTGGAGATATCTTTTTCGCGCATTAACCTTGTTAACGATAAAGGAGATGCTTGAGCGAGAAAAGAATCCTCTCGTGCAGGCAGATTAGAGCGCCAGCGTGAAATTTCGGCTACAGCTTGCTGGCCACCTTCAATTTGTAATTTCATTTTACGCGCCTCCTCAAACGAACCCGAAGTACATTCTTAGGTTTGAGATTGTGCGTGACAAGCAACAGATGGAGGGCGGGCGGGAATTATCGCAGCAACGTTGGACAACAGCTCACGCTTATCACGAAATACTTGGATGTGACAGACGTCATTAAAAATTTCCGTACACGGTGTACACATCCAGTGTATATTCCGCTGCTTATTACAGCTCATTACTTTGGCGGAATTTGATTTGATATTGATGCCAAATGACTCTAAACTGCATGAAACGTTGAGATTTGATGTAAACTCGAAAAAATTTTTTTGACAAAAATCGACTTTTTTGTTCAAAGGGGGGGGGGGGGGGGGTAAATTTCCAAATCGAACAGGTATTATTGACGCCAAATGACTTTAAAATGCATAAAGCATCAAAATTTGATGTTATCCCGAAAATTTTTTTTAACGAAAATTGACTTTTTTAACGATTTTTGTTCAAAGGGGGGAGTAAAGGAAAATTTCAAAATCGACTTTGTATTTTTGATGCCAAATGACTTTAAACTGCATGAAACGTCGAGATTTGATGTAAACTCGAAAAAAAAATTTTTGACGAAAACCAACTTTTTCGACTTTTTTTGTTCAAAGGGGGGGAAATTTCCAAATCGAACAGGTATTATTGACGCCAAACGACTTTAAAATGCATAAAGGCAATATCAAAGGCACGGCAACAGGACACAATAACCTCGCACAAAAGCTTTAACTCAACAATAGTAAACGATTCGTACAATGGAATTATAAAAAGTTAATGTCAGTCAAATATTGTCCATACTTTTCCAAAGGAGACGCAACGATTGTTTTTCGTTGCAGCAAGATTCGTAGCGCTATTCGGGGCACGATCCGTCGCAATGTATTTATTTCTTACTTTAAAAAAGGTGATGCAATTTTGTGTAGCTTGTAGCTTATTGTAAATAATACACACGAAAACCTGAAACTTTAGAAGCACAGTTTTCAGTCAATTTTATTGACAAATTGAGTTAAAGTAAATAATTAGCACACATTAAACATGGGTAATACATAATTTTCGACGTTTTTCAGCATTAATTATCAAATGCGCTAATTCAATTCGTTGCCTCAAAATGATTGAATGGCTCATTTCCAATGAAACGTGCAATAGCCAAAACCACACGAACTACAAAAAAATCGCGAGATCATTTAACACCGAAAATAATCCCGGGAGACAATCCCACCCGTGATCGCTCCGTTGAACTGTTAAACTCACAGGGCAGAAGATCCCACAAGCGATTTGACATTTACACAGTGCAGCAGAGATGCCAGATTTGCAGACAAGTCTGCAAATTCGCAGACTTTTAATTTAAGCTGCAGATTTTTTGGATGACGCAGATATTTGCAGATTTTCTAGTTTGGTTGCAGATATTTGCAGATTTTTATGTTTTGTTGCAGATATTTGCAGATTTTTGAATATAAAGGCTTTTGGTTACACTAGCTTTCCTGACATTTTTTGTACTTCCCAGACTTTTAAAATTATTATTGCAGACATTTGAAAAAAGTACCTGGCATCTCTGCAGTGCAGTGCAGTTTGTCAACAAAGTTTGTATCCGCACCCTTCCGCGTAGCGCATCGAATTCCCTAAATTCCGTGCAAACCGTGGGAGGGCCGATTCTGTCAACAATACTTTTTTTCCATTGATAATAAATTATCGAACCACGACGTCAGACGACCTCGATAATTGCGGAGAGCGACGAGAAGTGGTGGCAACAAAGCTGCTCATGTTTGCGGGCTGGCGGAGAGGTGATTAGTGAAGTTTGTGTGGTTTATCCAACAGAGTGTGAAAAATGTCTCTGTAGCAGTTCACAGTCAGCAGTAATAACCTGCTGTTCGTCGCTGACTGGTGTGTGATTCATTGTCGACTCCAGCAGTGGCATTAGGGGGGTAACTTTCACTCCGCCATCGGAGCCATGGATAAAATGGAGGAGATCAAGTACAAGGTGCTGGATCTAATCAATAAAAAGGTATAGACTGTTTACTTTTCGGTCTGTGGTTTTCACTAATTGCTCAGCCTGTTTACACCCGCTCACAGAAGGACGTAAAAATCCCCAAGATGGGATTTACGGATTATTACGTGCAACAACAGCAGGAAAGCGTACCACAACAAAAACATTCCTCGGTACCGGGCGGCAGCGGCTCACGAACAGCTGCTTCGTCCGGTCGGAATTCGGCGGCTTCCTCCTCTCACTTTGAGTACAGCCCGTTTGACGATGCGGACGATCAGTTGGACACCCGAAGTAAGGATTCGAATGCGAGCAAAATGTCTGATCAGGAAATTCTCGAATCCATCGAAGCGATCTACTTCGACAGCGGAAGTAATACTGGCCTTCACGAATTAAAGGTGAATGTGAAATCTTTTTGGCATTTTTCTTTCGCTTCTTTTAGTTTTTTTTGCGCATTAGCTAGAACCAATTTTCCGATTTTTTAGAAACTTTCGGAAACGGATGACCTCTTGAACTGCAAGAACATTGAGAGAGCCATGGGAACGCTGAAGCAGCAGCACAAAGTAGTCTCAAAGAAGGCACTGCAGTTGATACTGGAACAACGACCGGCATGTGGTGAAGAATTCCAGCGCATCCAGGAAACGGAAGTTATCTTGCGGGACACAATAGAAAAGTGTCGCACCGCCCGGACGCATCTGGATGAATCGAAAACGCTCCTCACGACCACTAATCTAGAGATTCTGGCAGGTTATAAAAAACGTCAAACACTGGGTAACCTATTAAAAACATTGAACGGACTGAAAAGTATGCGTTCAATCGACCAGCGGTTACAGAAGCGACTGTCCGAGGCGGATTACAGCGGAGCAATCGCTATTTTGCTGGAGAATAAAAATCTTTCAGAGAAGTTTCAACAGTACAGGTGTATCGAGTCGCTGTCGGCTAAGCTACAGGACACACTGATGATGAGTGAGGTTCAGTTGGAAGCGGTGCTGAACGAAATTCCGACCGGGTTCGATGCTAAAAAGTATGCCAAACTACAGGAAGCGTACAAACTATTGGAGAAGCAGCTACTGGCGATGGATCAACTGCAAATGAATTTTATCTCGTCGATTCATACGGCCGCTTTCACGGCACTGAAACAGCACATGGAGGCCAGTCTGGAAGAGGGTAGTAAGCAAAAGCTGACGTTCGAACAGATGTGCGAAGCGGTTCCAAGCGAGAAGTACATTCACTGCCTGACGGATTTGTGTCGGGCGTTCTGGAAAATTTTGGTTTCCTACTATCAGGTTCGGTGTTGGCACCAGAATCAGAAGCTATACGAGAAGGGCTTGGAAGCTCAGCACAAAGATTCGGTCGTTCGGAAGGTGCAAGATGGTAGCTTTCACGAGGAGTACATCGAAAAGAAGCTGGAAAGTGGTCAGTTTCGGCTGTGGAGTGACATTCAGGCCAAGCTGTGCATGTTCATTAGCAGTACTAAACTGAGTGCGTTGAAGTACGAGTATTTTATCCAAATATTGGCGATTGTTCAGCGGTTAAAGAAGGTCGGGATTGAATTTTGTGACGATCCGTCGGAGAAGCTGATGGAGCATTTGCAGCAGCAAAGTGTGGAGTTTTTCCGGAGGTACCACATCAGCTGTCTGGAGGAAATTGGTTTGTTTTTTGATCACGAGGTGTGGGTGCCGATTGGAAGCTTTAACGATGTCAGTCAGCTTCAGGAGTACAAAAATTTTAAGCACGCTCTGCAGAATGGGGCAGTGCGAGGTGGTAAATCGTTGAACCAAGAGAGCAAGTCGATGGAGGCATTGGGGGTCGATGGAGCGGGTGGTCAACAGGTGACTAGTACCTCTTCCATGCATTCCCAGGATGAAAGCTCCCTGTACGGATCATGCGGATATTTCCTGAGATTTACGGAGAAGAGTTCGCCATTTGATGGTGGCTTCGATTGTACCATGTTGGAAGAGGACATCCTGGCTGGTATAGCTGATGAATCTTCGTACTACTATTCGGAGGATAGCAGCGACAGCGACGAGACCTATTTCGAACCAAGTTCTGTGCCGAAGAAAATCTCGAAACCATCCAAAACCCTTTCTTCGTCAACGGTGGGTCTTACGGTGACCAATACGTCGCTGACCGTTCTACGTTGCATCGGCCGGTATCTGTATTTCTGCAAGCTACTGCATTCAATCGCTCCTCACATCGTTATGTCCATGACAGAGCTGCTCGACTTCTATCTTTACTCGGTGCATGAAATCTTTTCCCGTGATCTGTCGGTGCCAAAAGATAATCTGTATTCTGCAGCTCTCCGGCGAATGCTTAGTCGTATTCAGTCTACTATTATTCCAAAGCTTCGCAAGTGGCCCCTCTCGGATGAGATGATAAAAGAGGATCTGGCTAATCCAGATCTGCTGTACGGACTGCAGAAGCGAATAGTTGCAACCGAAAGCTGCATCAGTTTGATCGGTCAGTTCCGTCTGATGGAGGAGTACTTAAGCGGTTTGATGCAGGCCTCCCCCGCCGATAGCCAGGAACAGCTTCGGCAGTATCTGGCGGAGGCAACCAAAGCAGCTCCTGATATGAGGAAGCCAATTTTCATGTGTGTCACTGCACGGGTGGTGGACCTGTCGAACGTCCTGCACGGGATGGGCAAGGTAAAGTGGGACATCAATCACGTGAACGTGCAGCACAGCGCGTATATTGATACGATGAATAGGGTAAGCAGCGGGTTTTTTGTTATTCGTCTGGCTTTATGGAAATGGTTGAATATTGCTTGCAGGGAGTTCAGTACTTTGCCATGCGGTTGGAGGAAATTGCCACCCAGCAGGCGACCATTCCGAAGGAAGCACTATGGGACTGTTTCGTGCATGTGCTGACGCATTTGCTGGTGGAAGGGTAAGTATTGCCTAATGAGGTTGTGCCTCAAAAATTGAAAACCTTAAAAATTCTTCGAACTACTAAATGCATTCAAATGAGCAACAAAACTGTTGCAACACATTCCAAGTGTACCGAAAACTAAAGACAGCAAATAACATGATAATCCTATCAGCAATGTTTGCAAACATGCGTGCATGATGCATTCCACGTTGCATTATCTTATCTTTGTCGAAGCTGTTCTCATACCAATCATCTTGCTCAAAGTAAACCAACCTTTAGTGATTTCTGTTTCATCAAGCCTGAAATCTATCATCTAAACAAACCCTCTTTCCATTTTTCAGCTTCGCGAGTGCAAAGAAATGCTCGGCCGGAGGGCGAGCCCTGATGCAGTTGGACTTTATCCACTTCATCTCGATCCTGGAGATCATCTCCGGTGGTAAATATCCGGAGCACCGTGCCTACGTCGAGCAGTACATCAAGGCGTACTATAGACCGAAGGATGTGCTGGAGCAGTGGCTGATCGAGGGTCACTCCCGGGGGTACTCGACGAAGCATCTGACCGCGTTGGTGCAGTGTGCCTGTACTACTGATAAAAAGCTGCGCCAAAGGCTGCTGGCACTGGTGGAAAGTGGGGGTGCTAGTGGTAGTGGGGGTGCTGGTGGTAGTGGTGGCGTTGGCGAAAGCAACGGCGTTCAACGCGATGATCTGAACAAAGAATCTTAAGTATTGTGTATCTCTCTCTGTAGTATTTCGTTTTTTTTTGTATTCTAGCTAGAGCTAGCGTAAATTATTTTTTAGCGGGAATCTAAAAGCAACAAAAGACATAATCCCTAGCGTAATCTCTGTTTTATTTGAAGTATATTTTCTGAGTTTATTTAACTTAACAGAACAAAAACCTATGTACATTAAAACTACAGTTTAAAAAGACAATGCATAACAATAAACATAAGAAAGAAATCCATTTCATTTCACGCCTATGATCGATTCTATCGAGAATGACAGCTTCGGTTTCGGGGGTATAGCAGCTTCCAGCTGCGTTCTTCGCTCCAGCGACGACATCGATTCTAGTTGCAAACTGTTTCGGACAAATTCCATCGGTGGTAGAATCAGCGGCTTCAACGGAACAAATAAGGAATCCGATGGTAGGCGAGTCGGTAGGATGTAGGTCGATGATGCCGTCGTCGTCGTCGTCGGTGGGGAACTGGGGATTGGCATCAGAATTGGAGCACTCATTAGACGGCTGTCGGCGAAGGCTCGCCGCTTGCGGATCCGTTCCGTCAGTGGAGACTCGAAGAAGGGAGCGAATTTGCGGGAATCTGTTGAGCGGAGAAGATAAAAACGAAAAAGGAACATGTTAAGTGATAATTAATACGGTTAATTGATGGGGGAGGAGTTTCACAGCAAGTTGTCTCTCAAACGTCGAGAAAAGAAACAAACTGCAGCCGCAGACGGAGACGAGAAAAAAAGCGTTTGTTTGAACAAGCGTGTCTCAATTACGTTGTTAGTAGCATTATTTTGGGGAAGGAAAGGGAAAGAATTTGAAATTCCACGCCAAGCAGCTACAGTTAATAATCACTGCAAGGGGGATTGTTGCCACTGTTTGTTCTCGATTTTAAAAATAAAGACTATCTTTGACGTACGTCAGTCAGAGTGGTTGATTCTGATCCGAATGCGGGACCAGGTGGTTCTTCTCTACTCTAGTTGCTGTTGCGTTCAGAACTGAATAGAAACGGCAGAGTGTATAAATGTCCAGCCGTCAGTCGAACAAATATACATATTAATTTGGAAATTATTTTTCCCGCAGGCATACGCTTTTTCACTGTGTTATGGGAGTCTTGTTTCCCCCTGCGGTAAGTGTTTTTCTTATCGGTTATAGTTGTTTTTGTCCTTTTTCCGTGTGCCCAGCAGGGGATTGCTTTGATTTGAGGATTGTTTTAAAAGTTAAGTAGTTTTATTTCATTTTGGAGATCAAATTTCGAACCTTTTTGTATGTTGCTGTAGTCAAAGAAATTTCCAGAATGATTTTTTTTGCAACGGAGCAGCTGTTTGATTAAGAGTATAAATCTGTCAGCAAAATTTTTATTTTTTACAGACAATCCCTTTCCGTTAATGGACATGTATTTCAGCCAAATAATCTCATTGTTCAAACCATTCTTCCGTTATTCGGTAGCAAAATCAAACAATAATCGAATAATCATGCGGAAGGTACCCACCCCTATTAACTATTTCACTAAACGCACCCATTGACACACACGTTACTGAACGCACTTGTTTATCGGTTTGACTTTGACGTGTCTAAAATGTGAAAATTTTCTACCTAGTGAAAAATTCAAAGCTTCATTTTCCTAATTTTGACTATTTGTAAGTAGCGCTCGGGAAAAAGATTGCAAACGCAAAATAGTTACATTGTGCTTGGAGTTTTCGAAGTTGGAGTTACCAGGAAGACGTTACACTGAGCTGATGCTCCAAGAAGAGTGTGTTTTCTGTAGTGCGAAATACGATTAGTGCGCGTATCACAAGTCGATTTTTCCTTTCAAATACAGGACGCCACGGTGGCGCGTATAAAACTAAAAATCCTACAGACTTACTCGTGGAAAACTCGGCCAGAATGGCACTGCGTTTACCTGAAATTCGCCTAGTGTAATCAGAGATGCGGGAAGGAGACTGCACGAATATAGTTTGAGGACTTCGATACGGGCAACCCAAAAGGTTTGATTTTTTGATTTCAATTAGATGATATTTTGGGCGAACAGAGCCGTTCATTTCTTTAAGTGACCTACTGGCTGGTTTCTACAAATATTCCGGGTCGGAATCGGTTGTGTGCTCAAAGCGGAAGCCTTCCGAAACTCCTGAGCTCGTCAACTTATTTGAATTTCACAAGCCATCCCAGTTAAATTCAGCCGGGAAATGAACCGAATTCCAGTTAGAATCGGTTGTGTCATTGAAGCCGGAATAGTAACTAGAACCAGCCAGAATTTCGGTTCATTTTCCGGCTGAACTTTACAGGGTAACCTTCATCGGTTCACTGTTTCCGATGCCGTCATTTTCTAATCAGGATGAAAGTGAGAAGAAAGGCAGATTCGTTTCTAATTTTTTATGAGCTGTTGAGCTGCAGTACTTTTAAAAAGAGCTCTAGGTCCTCAGCTATATTTGGTGAACCGATTTTTTGGAACTCCTCAGTAGGAGATCGCCCAACTATAGCCTGGGCACAGATGTCTGTGCTAGCTTTTTTTTTCTTCCAGGTGAATCTTTGGCACTTCGACCACTAATCAGGTTATCTTATGTGGCTAGCACTGTCTCGGTTTGTAGTGGACACAAACGCAAACAATGTTACACGATCATTTCAGACAGTGTACATTGTAGAATCAGTTGAGCCTGGTGGAGCTAAAAGTCGAAAATTGAACCAGCCTACTATACAACCAACTGGAATTCAACTGATCTCATTGGTCCCTTAAAAAAGGTTCATTATTAAAAATAATATTAGGGTAATGATCAATAGTAGGTTTGACTTATAATAGACTGGAAGTCGGATCTAATTTGAATACATTTAAAGAACCATTAACTAAACAGTTAACCTTCGATGGTTTTCTCGACGCCACTCGCGTTACGATTCATAAGGGGCCTACCTGGTGTCTGGTGATTCATTTTTTTTATTTCGACTACATGTAGTCACATTTTCTTTTTTACATTTTAACGACATTCAATTAGCTAGAGATTACTAAGTAGGGAAATTATGAAAATTTAGAGCCATAGTACTCAAGTGAGAGCAAGAATGTGAAGTATACAGATCGAAATTAAAAGTGGCAGGATCATCAGAACTGGTTTAAAACCTTACGGGCCTAACTTTTGTCTTCTGCTGTTGGGGATCGAGCTTAGGCAGCATAACTACGAATCACTCAAGTCCACCAGTATGCCTTCTGGTAAAGACAGACCTGTCTCTCTTTACCATGAGAACGGAAAATCGGCTATTAACAGTTAACTTTCGATGGTTTTCACGACGTCGCCCGTGTTACGATTTAAAACGGGTCAAACTGGTATCGAAGGGAGTCAAATAAGGTTTTTAGCGTTTCTGCTAAGAATCGACAGACAGCATCGGTTGATTGTTTCATTAGGCACTTCGTCTGTAATGTTATATACAAGAGCCGATTTCGTTTTTTGTTGCAACTCACTCTGATATTTATAAGATCCGTATAAATATGACTGTCTCGAGCGAATATACAACGACGAACCAAACGAAATCGGCATTACCGATTTTTAGGTAATTTTTAAAAAAGGTAAATGAAACAACCGCTTTCCTTTAAAGTCACGTAAACAAAAACAAACAAACACGACCATTAAAATCAAACCTGTAAGTAGTATGAGTACATATATCTAATATATAAAATCAGGTAGTTCAAGTAATGGTATGGGTTGGGGCTGGGCCTGTGGCCTTCGACTGGCATCGTCTATTCTCATTGGTTCGACCATCGGATGAACTTGAGTATCCTTCAATATTCAACTTATATCAGTTTATCTCGTGACCCACTGGCATTCCTAAACTTGTCGAAGCAGTCGAGAAATCTTCACAACCATCCAAATCCAAAGCGAAGAAAACTTTCCATTCGCATGTGGACTTTGAACAGTGCCAACTATACTACGTGGTGCTTTCGCAAGGAGCTGATTCTGATTAAGAAGAAGTTGTACGGAATGATATCTTTTCTGAAGCCGAATTAACGGGACGCCGCATGGCCGGCAAACAATGGAAAAGCTCGACTAACGACTAACGGTCTCGCGTTGGAAAACAGTCATTTTACGCACGAAATGAAAGCTCAGACCGCTGGGATAATGTGGAAAGCTTTGCAGAGCTTTCATCAGCGGTCTTCACTGGTGAAAAAGAAATACTTGTATTGAGATTGCTTCGTTTGCAGCTTGAGGAAGTTGGAAACAGCGGATCACATTGCAAGCGTGATGAAGTTATAGCAACGTTTGGAGGCAATACATGATTCGTTGGACAGATTTTAGTTTCTTGCAATATTGTTGTCCAATTTGCCATATTCTTACGATGGCTTGATTGTCGCATTGGAAAGCAGGAAGGAACAGGAGCTCCTGAATGAGTGAAGGAGAAGGAACGAACAAGCAAACTACCAAAACAAAGCATTAAAAGTGGACGGCGGAGTTTTCTGGACTTCGAATGCTGGACTGAAACAAGGATACAATCATTGTAAATCGAGACGCAAAGTTTTGTGAAACAGACATTTGTTGACGAGCCGATTCGTGAACCAATGATGAAACTTTCTGGAATGGACTCCAGACTAACTCTGCATGAACGAGAAAAAGGTGAGGAAAGAAACATTTCTCTGGAGGATCAATCCTTGTTGAAACTTACAGAGAACGACTTCGGCGAGGGGGCAGAATCACTACGAAGATACGCCAAGTGAAGAAGAGTATCTCATCGGAACCTGCTACAGTCATCTAGAAACAACAAAGGACTACCTCCGAAGCGTTTTTCTGATGAAACAAGATTAGCAAAGTCGGTTTAGGAAAAATCAACAAGTTTTGAGTAAGCAATAGCGGGATCGGACAATGACCTGTGGACAATGACAGTTTGAAGTTTTTTTTTTCCCAATAGCAATCGTCATTGAGAGGTCAGGAAGGATACTGTTTTGTGGTATGTGACCGTATTGATGCCCTGAAGTGACCTGCTGTTTGAAGATTGTCTACATTGGTGACACCAGCGATGCATCGATGGAACGGGGTCACACAAGTACAATACTGCAGCCGACCTGTCGGTCCACAGTGAAAAAAGGATGACTGAATCGACAGTGAAGCTTTCATACGCTGGCGGCAGTTGGCTGGGCTATTAACGATGGTTAACAATGTTCACATTCCCAGATGCTACTTTGACATTTCGATAGGAAATAACTAGAATCGACTGGAGTTGCATATTTTTATCAACGCGAGTGAGTGAAGGTGCACATAGCGCTGTAGCATACTTTCGCAGTCTAAATTCTTGACTATTCTTAGGAAAAGCATCCGCTAACACACTTGATCGTCGACAACTTTCATCGGCATGTCATCAGAGAACTGCTGTCAACGAAGTACGGCAACTGTACAACGTCCCCGCAACTTCATTCACTCGTCAAGAAAGTCACTTGAAATTGCCAGCATCGTTCAATCGGCCCTTCTCCTACGTCAGGATCGACCTGTTCGGTCCTCTAGTAGCGAAACTAGGACTCTGGGAATTTATTTCTTTGGGGAGTGCGGAAAGGGTGGCAAAAACTAATGTTTTTAGTCATACGTGATCGAGGTCCTTGTCCTTGTTCTAAAATCTAGGGTTAGTCTTTCGATTTGTACTGCGTTGAGTTCGAATAAAGTAAGATTATGTGTTGCTCTGTTTTGGTCAATAATTTGACAACAACGATATGTCAAACGCTAAACGCTGACGTTCACTGTGTGTATGTTGAATGAGCGGCAAACATTATCGTGCTAGTATAACACTGCAACCTTACTAAAATACTAAGATGAGTACCTCATATTCGCAGAAATATTTTCCATAGTGTTGAAATCATATTTACATACTACCTTCGGATTTTTAATCAATACTTTTTTTCTATTTTACAGGTTCTCGTGTGTTAAGAGTGTAAGGTATCTCCTATAATGTTGATGACATTTGTTTCTAACACTACGACATTCGATGCAGGTAACAATTTTAAATAGAATAAATAACAAAGTTTTCTTACCTCAGTTCAAAAAAATGAAATAAAATTTGAAAGAACATTCGAACAGCTCTATGTGCCGTGAAAACAGTTTAAAATAGTTTTTTTGTGAAAGTTCAAAAATAAAAAGCAAAGCATTGATCATACATACCATCATGATTTTCGGAGATAATGTTATATTTGTGCTATGGAATGTCTCAAAAAGTCGAACGAATGTTTAAGTGATTTTAAAATCTACTGAATCTTGTGAAGAAAACGGTGCATTAGATTATTTATTGCGCAAGTAAGTGCCGGTATTTTTAGTTCTGTCGACAGATCACAATTCACCCATTATCGTACCAGGATCGATTGAGGAGTACATATTGATCAATTTGAAGGTAACTCAAACTGCACATTAAAATAGACCGCATTTGTTTGCTAATAATGTTCTTACGTGTGCGAAATATATTTCCTACGCGTTAAAAAAACGAATCAAAACGGTTCTTCAATAATTTGCATAAATTTTTGAATTAATCCTTGTAGAAAACGTGCACAATCATACATTGAAACTTTGACAACTGACATCAAAGCAGGCTTAATATTTTTATTCGTGTATATATAACGTATATGCAAGTATAGTAGTGTGAACTTATCAAGTTTCGATTGTTTTAACCCGTTTGACGTTACATTTCAGAGGAATCTGCTAGCATACAGACGATCTCTGAAGGTCGCTTGTAAAATGTAAGTTTTCAGCTTACGCAGAAATAATAAACCGAGTAAACCTCACTTATTTCCATCTGTAGTAACATAGCAGACAATCCGGCACCACCGTAGATCCTTTCACTGACTCTTCCCAACATTCTGCCAGCAAGGATCGTCGAGGATCAACCACACATATGGATAAGATCGAATTTCCCACTTATAGTAGCAACAGCAAAAACAGCGTGGAAAGAACGAACAGAAGAAATTGGTGACTTTTGGCTTCTGGATGGAAGAGAATCTGTGACAAGCCTAAGCGACAGCGGTTCGATTTTCTTTGTTGTTTTTATTTCTCGCTCTAGAATCGCGACTACATATACTCGTTTCAGGGCTCGGAAATTTGAAACTATGAAAATTTTCGTTTTCCGCTACAGGATCATGGGTCGAATTTCAGGACTGGTTAGAGTTGTCGCGTATATGTAGGGGTGTTAATGTACGTTTGGGATTTTCACGCTGCACCGGCAGACAGAGTGGCGGCACCGGCGGATGTCTCGGTTGGAAGCTGAACCTAATTGAGATAATTGCTATGAAATAGACTCAACATTGATGATTTTTCTTTCAACTTTCCACCAAAGCCGGTGCCTTTCTTCAACACTCATAAGACAAGCTGAATAGCGGAAACGTCTTCCCAATGTTTCGGTATCGCTTACGTGCCCTAGTTCCATTCCCTACAGATTTATTGAAACAATCATTCTTCAATCAGTGTAAACACACTGACGATTTGATAATCGGTTCTTTTCCTATTCCATGGCACACTACTGCAGCTTCCATCAGTCAGTTATGGATTTGCATGCGGCGGGCGCTAATAAAAGTGTAACATTTGATACCCTTCTGGTCTGGTTGGTCCGACTCATCACGTCTCTTCATCGAAGAGAATGGGACTCCAATCCGAATCTCGTGGATGGATGAACGGCAGGCAATATGGTAACATTTGTTTCTTTTTATTTTTTAATTAGCATCAACAGCTTTGGCCTATCTGTTTTATCTTTCGACCATTCAGCTGTTCACGCCGCGATAGAAATCAATCTGATTATTTTGCTTCTGGGCTGGGTCTGTTATGAAGATGATCGTTGCTGGTAATTGGATTGATGTTTCTGTTTTAGTTATTTGTTCATTTTTTCTCGGCTGATTATTGATTCATATTCGGCTCAATCTAGTCGATTATTGATTGCAATAAGCAATAAGGTGTAAAATGAATTTATTTGTTTGTCCTAGCAATTGTTTTTGAAGCATGATTGAATTAAGCATGAATAGATGGGTGATGCAACACCGAGTAGAGGCAGGTGGTTTTTGTCTGAATCTATTTTTTTATTCGAATTATATTACATTTCCGTAATGTGGAAAGAACCGTCCCATCACAAACGTTTCATTATAGATAGTTTTTTGCTTTACCTTGCTCGAATTGATTGTCCTGGTACTCCCTGGCGTACGATCTAGTGACCGTTGCAATTTTCGCTTGATATCAAACTGGTAAATATTTACTTGTTTACCAATGTTGTCAAGTTCTTTTCACACATTTGTTCGTTGCGGAATCTGTTTTACAACAGGCATCCCTTGTCAGCCAGTTCGTCGAGGTAAATAATTTCCGTTGCACCATTTCGCCGATGGATCCATATTTTACTTTTACAGCAAAATTAGGAAGAGCGTCTTGATAAAAATTGCCCGGTATCTGGATGATGCACAACAATTGTATATAAAACGAAAATTCATTATTTTTGGGAAGGAAATGATTCAAATAACACGCAGGAATCTAGAATTTAGCTGGTGTGCTCGAAAAGCTATAACAATTTCCAGCAGACGTCTCAGTAAATCCGCTATCCGAGATTGGTTTTCCGTATTGAAGGCTTGATTAGTAAGGAATGAGCTTGAATTGCTGCTTGACCAATGCGGCGTTTTCAAAGGGCGATGAACCATCGATGATGTATGTATTTGGCGCAAATGGTAGAGTGATGACCACAGAAGATATTCTACTAGGGCATAGAGTTCGCAAGGAGGTTGTGGAAGGGTTTCTTCTTAACTGGAGTCAACGAATGTCGATGGATGGCGGCTAATGACTAATATATATCCGTTTGTCGTCAGGCAGAACGTAAAGTTCCCGGCGATCTTCTGTTTTAACGGCAACGTTTCATACGAAGCTCTAGAGTTGGCAGACTTTTGCCAATTATTAAATATTCTAATATCTCTCTACCCGAACACTAAGTGCATCATCCAGCCGGTTGATATAACAGTGTTCAAACCTCTTAATGATCAATGGCGGCGGGTAGTTGAAGACTGGCGATTGAATCATTATAGAGAAGTTCTCACATTGCCGCATTTTAAACAAGTTTTGGCTAAAACTGTTGAGCATGTTATAAAGACGCAGTGTCAAAAATGGGTTTCGCGTTTGTAGTTTGTATTCTTTTAGTCCGGACAGCGTTAATTACTCCAAGTGTTTTTTGCACAATGATGAAAAATTCTTGTTGACGTAAACACAACACCGGAATGATCCTGCAACGATACCTATTCGAGTGTCTCTTCAGTAATCCATGAACCAGCTACATCAGTATCAAGGTTTGATTGTTGCTGTAAAAAAACAGTGGACAGTGATTGGTAACCAGACATCACAAAAAATTCAAAGTGACGTAGTCTAGAGGAAAAATTTGGCTTTTCGAAGCAAGCTGCACTTTAAAAGCAGATCAGCGATGAATTTGGTTCGCGAGATAGGGTCCATCGATGTGGCGTTGCTCTCGGTAGCCTCTTTTCATATGGTCAAGTCCCAACCAGGATGGATTCTCAGTGGTCAGTTGGATCGTTGCACTGGTCCTGCAATTATCCAGTGCACTGAAAATTGGCTACGAAATCTTTTGAAATAGAAGATTAAATTTCGCAACGGATTGTAGTACCAAGGATATGCTTTTAAGTTCGTATGGTGCTATTAGTTTAGAGTACGGGCACGTGGAAAATTGACTGTCGTAAGTACACAGCGTGGTCTGAGAATAGGCTCCAGAAGGAATGGGCTTTGAACCGCATTCTCACCACTCGAACACCACTGCCTGGACAAACATTTATCCTCCTTTTCAGAAAGAATTCCACAATATTTTAACATAAATACATTTGGAGAATATAAATATCACAAAAATAAAAGGTTTGATGACAAGAGTGGAAAAATAATTGGATTTTTTTGTTTTGTGGTTTTTTCGATTAAAAAACGTTTTCTAACCGCGACATCAAATTTAAAGCATTTTCAGTAATGGGTAACTTGGTTTCTTTCAAGTTTAAGTGTAAAAGAATCAAAATAATTTATTTAAAACGACTTCAAATTCGTAGCCTCGTAGCCGATTGTTATATATGCAAAGTAAGGTAGAATTTTTCGTGGCAAGGATAACAAAAATAATTGACAATTTCCTGGGGTGAAACTATTTTCAAACGAGCTTCAAATCTGTCGTAATCGCAACGTTTTGCATCAAATTTATTTTAGTGAATCAACTGAACGACAGAAATCAGCTAATCTCTCGTATTTGTCTTTTGCCAAAAAAAAAACTCCATTAAACTTTTGTACAATCTATAGACGTGATCGCGCCAGTTTATATGAAGTTTAAGTGTAGAAGAATCCAACCAATCCAAGCATTCTAATTGCGATATCAAACCTGTAACATAAAGTGTTGTGACCGCGAAGTTTTCAACCAAATCTTATGCCGATGTCGATAGAATCAAAACTGAATCGTTTTGTGGTGAAAATTGAAAAAAAGGAATTAAATTTGAAAGAAAAATCACGGTTCGTTTTCATTGAGTGACAATTTTGAAGAACGGACGATTACCAACCGCGACAGCAAATCAGTTTATATGCAGTTTAATTGTATGAGAATCGAATCAGTGAACAGTTTAGTGAGAGAAGCTTTCTAACCACGACATCGAAGCTGAAACATGAACAGCAGAATAGTGGAATTAAAACAAAGGTTTTTCGGGCAAAAATCGAAAAAATTGAAATAAATTTGAAAGAAAAATTACGGGGAGATTTGGTTAGTGACATTTTCGAGAGAGGAACGATTTTCATCCGCTACGTCAAAGTTGTAGTATCTGTGGTTGTGGTCGTGACGATCTCTGTTAAGATTATGTGTAGAAGAATCAAAACAGTTTAGTGAAAGTCGCATGTTATATTAGTGAAATACGGAAAAGAAGTGAATTTGAAAAATAAATCTCGGTGAGTTTTTATGGTGGAAATCTCGAAGAAAGAACGATTTCTACCGCAACATAAATTCTGTGATAAAAGTCGAAAGATTTCCAATAAAATTACTAGCGATGAAGTGCCAAAAAATTAAACTAGTTCACAGTTCTGTGGCAAAATTGTGTTGTAAATAATTGAATTTGAGAGACAAAATCAGTTTATTTTCTAGCTTGTGCCTTTTTGTTTGTTGAAAACGACTTCTAACAGCGACATCAATTCTAGATTGCCAGTATTCATGACCAAGTTTAAGTGTAGAACAACCAAAACTGAACGGTTTAGTGAAAAACGCATTTTGATTCTGACAAAAAAAATCTGTAATATGATCTGCCGTGACCGAAATTTTTTCGAACGAGTGTTGCATATTTTTAATTACTGTAGAATCCAACCGGAGAATTGCTGGCGATAATTTTGATGGAAGAATGATTTCTAATCGTAACATCAAATCTGTATTTAGGTTATTAATGTGATATCAGTGATGCATACTGGAATCAACTCAGCGAACAGTCCCGTGGAAAATGCAGAATTTTAAAGACAAAAATTGATTCACAGCAAAATAAACCTTATTCTGTTTTCTATACTCTAATAAACATTGTATGATTTAAGAGCCTAACGACCTGTTCAAGGTATCATCCAAACAATATGAGGATTTGTTACACTATTTGGGTTTAAGCTCGTGTATATTTTTTTTTAGTAGGGTATCTTGTTCAAAGCTTCCCTTTCCAGGGAGTATGAATAGTTTGATAGGCAAAGGGAACTTCGCATTGCATTTTTCGACTGTTATTTGTTCGAAGAAAAGAATTCATTGAAGCTATTCCGAGAAATACGATATTGGAGAATGCAAATCGTTCAAAGTCGTTATTAATGTTGAATTTCTGTTGTTAATTTAAAGCAGCGGATTTTTTCGTACACACCGAGAATTAATCATAATTTAATATCCAGCGTTATTTTCGAAGCACCAGAGATACATCACATTTTAAACATGTTTTGAATTCACAATTTGGCACAATTTTCCTTTCCTCTATCTTGATCACAAAGTTTCCCGCTTCCAATTATTAAGTGAATCACCTACATTTTCAGTTCACCTTGACAGAATGACCTACCTCTTCTTAAACCACAGCCTACTTTTCTTTTCAAACTGTACAAATTCACCCACTCACCGTATAACATATTCCTGCAAGCCATCTTCGATTTCTGCACACCCTTCAACTGTTGACTATAGATCTGCTTCTGAAGCATCAAATCTTCCATGTTAAACGTTTTTCCACCAGCCGATTCACAACCATTGGTCACTGCTGCAGCTCCTACTCCTCCTGTTGCGGCACACGAATGCTGCTGCTGCTGTTGCCTTCGCAGAGCCACCTGAGCGGCCATAATCCTTTGACGTTGCACCACCAGCAGACAGCTCTGGCAACGACACTCACGCCATCGGCACATTTTCTTGTGACCCCGAAGGCACGATATTACTCCATGGTTTCTACAGCGGGCACACTTGGGCGTACGTAAATGCTGTCGAATTGGCGATGATTCTTCACCGCCGGAATCAACCGCGTGGAAAAGGGTTTGGTGATCGGTCATTTTTTTCGTTTCCTGCACTTCTTAAACAACGCAACACTGTTTGACTGATTAAAGAATAAAGCGCGAGAGCACTGACACGTCCAACCGTTGGTAAGAGGAGATGCAGATTATCTACTGGTTGGAAGATTGCTACAATTTTGCGCCACATGCTGGGACATGTGCGTTGTATTGAGAACAGTTCGACCGGGACGGGGAGAGAGAGAGCGACAGTATGTGCTGTCAGTTTTTTTTAGAAGATACTGGGCACTGATTGGTTGATCGCAGTATGCTGCGCTCTCGACTTTTGCCGCCAGCGCTGCTGTAGTGCAAAATTTCGTCTGCGGGGGGCGGAGTCTTTTCTCATTTCGTCGCCTGCTTTGCCGGAAGGCATTGATTCAATTATTTGTTTTCTTCATTATTACAAGCTGGAAGCAAAGACGTCGACCTGATAGTAAGAGGATTGTATTACGGGTGGTCTTCGGAAAAAAGGGACAATAATTGGTGGTAGAAGAAAAGAATATACGAGTACTTTATTTTATCAAATCCTTAGGAAAACTCTGTATAGTGTTACGCAAGTAATCTGATAGTACTGCTTCTAATTCCAGTCGACAGATGAAATTAATAATGTTATTAGAATAGTTTGTCATTGTTGTGTGTGATTTATTCTTGGTTGTTTCCATTAACTTATGAGATTTTCCTCCTTCTCGATTGTGTGAAAATCGTATAATAGTACTTTACTTTGTATATATATAATATAATTTTTGGCGATCGACGGTGAAAAAACGTTGGTATATACGAAATATTCTTGGTTTATCTAACGATTTTTATAATGTTTCCTCCGGTTCAACTTACATTGTTAGCCAACACTAAACGCTATATTATCATTATTATCATAACTGTTACGCTTCCAATTTTATTCCCTGCACACAAACAACAGCCCTTGGTTTACTCGCGAGGCAAAGCTTACTCACTTTCCTGCTCCGGTTCTCCCAGACGCTTCCTCTGCCGTTCCGAGGTGGTTTTCAAAGCATGCCACATGGTCACCGGTTTCCGAAGTGTCGTCAACATCTGGTGCCAGTGACGCAAACCCTTCCCGGTGGTTCCACTGCCGACGATCACGTGCCCAATCGAGACCAGTTTCACGCTCTGTCTCCGATTGATACTACCGCAACTGTTATTGTTGCCATTCATGGTAGGCGTGTTACTACTATTGTCATAGGTTGCCAAGGGATGGGTAGGATTGTTACAGTCACGATTGGCCATTTGAACCACCGAACAGCGGATCTGGATAGTGCTCAGCATATACGGAGGGACACTGAAGATGATCGCCTCATTGTAGATCGGTGATCGCTCGCCCCGTTTGACGCTGGTTTTCTTCTTTGAAACTTTCTTATCGTTCTTCAGAAGGTAGACCTGTAAGGATCGGAAGTTTGAAAACTTTTTCTGGTTTTTAATTGATATTAATTGATGGTAAACCTTAACAAAGATTCCTTCGCTAGAGTTCACCTCACCGGGTTCGTCGGAGGTGGAATCGGGTGCGTCATCGAACGAGATCAGCGGAGACTGTTGTTTCAAACGGTTGACCCGATTTTTAAGATTCAGATTGCGGGCCTTGACAACGACTACCGTGAGCCGTTCCGCCGTCGGGAGGTAGCTCAGCGAGAACATCAGATCTCCCAGTTGGCTCTTCCTGAGGCTCGAATCCTGCAGTTTTAGCCAGGTGGTCATCGGGCGGTTGATGTTCTCGTTGATTTGCAGCTCGCATTCGCCTGTTGTAGAAGAAGATAGGTTTATTTAGGGTTGTATTTGCTTGGGAACTTAAGTCAGACGAACCGATCAAGATTTGCTCTTGGGTGCTGGTCTGGTACAGATGAAACCAAAGCGATCGTCGGATGTTGTTGTGAGGGATCCAGAAGTTGAATGTTTCCTGGTAGCTGGGAGAGTTGGAGCTTTTGAAAATCTGGAATAGAAACGGAAAGTTAGGTTGTAGTTTGATCTATATTCACCGACGAATACCAACCTTAGTTTGGAGCACCTTGCTCTCGTCAGGTACGATAAACACTTTCACGAACGTGTCCATTTCGATGCCGGGTTGGCCGACAAGCTGCTTCGCTTCCTGAATGGTGATGAGAAGCTCCGTCCCTTCCATCGTGGTCGTGGTTCTAACGAAGAGGCTTTGTTAAATTTCTCCTGTTATAAAATTACGATACTCACTTATCATACTGCAATCCAACGCACAGATAGCCAGTAATTGGTTGCGCCGGTTCCAGATCACTGAAAACGACGGAAGATTGCGACGCAACCGATTCACTCGAGGTGGATGGCATAACGGAACGCATCCGATCGGTGGAACCGACGAACTGCGCCATCGGTAGGCCCCGTTCGTTCTCCGCTCGTCCGAGCGAGTACTGCTCCAAGAAGGATTCGGAGAGTGTTTTCTGTAATGAGGAAGAGGAGCTTCCAACGGGCGGCTGCGGTGAGCCGGAGCAGAACCGCTCGAGGTCCTTGTAGGATGAATTCTTCCGCGGTATGGAGTATGCGAAAGGGTTCGTGTGATCCGATTCGGATACCAAGGCGTAGCTTTTGAATAGCGTTCGCTCGCTGAACTCCGTTTCCGAGAAGGATCGATTGCGTAAGATGTGTTTGATACTGTTGGAAACTGTTGGAATCCGTATGTTGTCCCCGGCTTCCGTCCGTGGAGAGTCTTTGTATTTACTGTTGTCTGTTCGGTTTACCGGTGGCGAAACGGTTTGTGGAGCAGTAGGAGGACGAGGTGAAGGCTTTGCAGAACTATCCATAAATTTAGGTGAAACTAGAGGAGATGTGGAGGAGGATGAGGAATGGCCAGCAATATAAGTTGGCTGAGGGCTGTCTGTTGAAGGAAACAGAGGCGAAGGAGGAGGAATAGAGGTTTGGTCACTCTCGCTCGATCGGTCTACGTTGCTGTTGAACTGTTGATAAATGTTCAGCAGGACTTGATTGCTTTCGATGAGACGGGACATTTTGCGTAGATTCTCCATCTTCGATATGCGTTTTTCCGCCCGTCGAAGAGGATCGTCCTCGGCGAATATGGATCGTACGGTGATTGGTTCGAAACTGAAGAAACATTCCTCACCGGACTTATGAGAATCGGATATGAACGGGTTGTTGGCAGATCTAATGAGGCGCCGGAGAAAGGGTGTTTCTGGTTGGGGGTCTGGTATTGCCATCGGAGGTACTGGAGGATGAGTAAGAGCAGGAGGAGGAGGAGGAGGTAGCGGATCGCTCTCTTCATGCAGGGGTGTTTGGTTTAGGAATGGGTTCGTACATATGTGAGATTCATTCTGGAAGCGTTTTTCTCGTGGTGAGTTGAGCATTGGCAGTGGAAAAGATATGGGGGCAGAATGTTGCTTACGAGGAACGGGACGAGGTATTGGCGATATTGTTATTCCTCCCGTGGCAGGTTTGGGCTCCGATCTGTGTTAAGAAAATAAAACTTTATTAGGTTTAAGTTGACAGCAAAGCGGAAATGTTACGTTTGTTTCTGAATAGCTTTCTCTCTAACAAGCTTGGGCTCCTTGGGTGACGGGGCTGGTCTCAGTGGTTGTGGAGGTATTTCGGATTCCTCAATGGATGCAGTTCTCCACGCAGGAACACCAAGGCCTTGTCCGTACTGAGGTTTGTAGTCTCGATCGACGGAATCGAACCGCTGAAAGCTACCGGTAGATCCAAGCAAAATTTGCGAGCCGGAATGCATCTGATGAACAAAGGGAAAAGTTACTCTTGTACAATCCAAACGAACCCCCCATAAAAACTCACCAAATAACCATTCGCATTGTACAGCTTCATCTTCGACAGCTTTATCTTATCCTCTCGGTTAGACAGAAACCAGGCAATGTCATACGGTTGAATCAATCGGCACAACAACAAGAAAACAATCAATAATGTCCCCACCAAGGCAAGGCATGCTATCAGCACGGATACATCCATTGCAGTAGGCTGTGATCTTCCGATAGGCAGGGTGGGCACTACAAATCTACTCGCTAAACAATAGTGTAGCTTAGCTCCGACTATGCCGAATCATAGCAATCCAGTGCGCTGGAATTCTTCGTCGTTCTTCAATTCTGCATCAAAACAATAAAGAAAAAAAATAAACATCAGCGGCGAGAACGAATCACGAGTCAGATGAAATCAAAAGAGAGGAAAAAAGCGCAGCATTTGCAGCAACAACCCCCTACAGGTGGTTTTTCTCAAAGAGCGCCCGCACCGCCATCAAGTTATGAACACAGAAGCACCACAGCTCACTAACACAGCATTCCGACCTAATTCACCGCCGCCTTTGATTGACACTGAAAAGAGTTAATCAAGCACCGTTGTGCTCACTCGAGTTAGCACCGTGCCCAACCCACTGGGTTGCTATGATAGTGGTGGTGGTGTTGGTGCGGTGGGGGCATGTTCAAGGTTAGCCTACTGTTCCACACACAACACGTTCAAAGTTGACCACCTTCCGAGAGATAAGAGAGGAGGAAGAAAACCACCCTCGCTCCATTCTGCCCAAAACTTTACTAATTGGACAAGAGCAAGGGGGTGGGGTCTTTTTTTTTTAGTTACCTGTACATTTGCATCTTTTGCTGTAGATTTCAATGGCAAAATAACAAGCAAAATCGATTTTCCACTATCAGCGTTTTTCTTTCTGTAAAATTTAGTCACTAATACTCGATATAATACTGATAAAAGGTTGGTGCAAAAGATTTCCGACCAGCGAAAGGAGCTTCTTTTCTAGGAAAATTTCACGTCACAATAGCCTATTCGATTAATACTGTTTCAGATCCGATTTTCACAGCGGAAATGTGCGCGATTTAACTACTTTCCACTGGATTGGTGAGCGGTGCTAGATTTAGACAAATATTAACTAGTGTATAACTGCTTTGCTTGAAGATTTAGAAGAATTTCTGAGTGATTTGTATAAGAAGAACAACAGCCATCGGTTTTCTTGCTCTGCCAGTTTGGTGGAAAAGCTCTCCGAAGAGTGCAAGTGGGGTAGGTTTTTTCTTCCTCCTGCTACTACTGCTGCTGTTGTGTTGTTCGCCTGCCGATATGCAACAAATCGTTCAGGTGCCATGGGGCAAGCAAACGTCAGGATCTTGCGCAGTACGCGGAACCGACTGGTGGTGCCAGTAAAGTGGGAAAGTTTTGGAATCCGTAGAGACATTAGTCGAAATCAAAGCAGGCTATGAAAATGGGTTTGAAAGGAAAAAAAGGTTTGAGATTGATTTTGTTGGGAAAAAGAATGGCACATTGATGAGGGAAACAAAGAGTTGCGTAGTGATCCCTTGTTTTGTTTTGGTTTTTTATGACCGCCAAAGGCTTCCCGTTACGCTAGCGTTACTGTGACTTTAGTCCCCCGGTCAGAAAGTGTATCGTGCGAGGGGTTGTTGATTTTAACAGCTGGAGTTTAATTCTGTTTTCTTCAATGCTAAACATAAGGTAACAGTTCCTTTTAATCTGTAGTAATCCCTGGTAACCTCCTGACATTTCAAAGCCTACTACGCCACTGCCGTAGATGGGATACGTTTCAAGTACGGAGTTTCCAGTCAGTTTTCATCGAACTTTACCGATTGTTCTGTAGCTTTCGGAATTGTTGGTTGGAGTTTGGACCGCCTCAGCAAGACTTCTGAACATCTAGTAAGTTCTTCAGGGAAGTTTATCTAGTCGCGTTGTGCACTGAGTGCTGAAATTTAGACGAAATCGTCTCAGTGCTGTAGGCTGTCGCCTAGATGTAGGTCCTAGCGCGTTTGCTGGAGAGTAGAAGGACATTGAAACGTACTCGTATAATTCTGAAAACTTTATAAAATGTTCAAGAACTCCTGGAACTTTGAGCTTTAGAAAATTATCATTAACATCGGAGAATGAAAGTAAGATTTTGGTGCTTCGAGCTCATCTCATTAATAACTATCACAAACTTGGCGCCAGTAAATCCAAATAGCGCTAATTGGGCACCAGTTAGGCACAAAAACCAGTCAATGGAGTTCGCGTTTCGACTTCGTCTCATCCGTATCCGACACTAACTTAGTGACAGGACTAAACTAGCGCCGGATTGATGTTAGCTCCAAAGATGGAAACACGGTTTGTGACCTTGAGCAAACGCCATATGCCTTTGGTCACGAATGGTTCACTACGTTTGCCACGAGTGCATATGGCTTGCCAAATCAGGTACTTCGAAGCGGATATCGACAGCTTCTTCCATTTGAAACAGTCAGCCACAGCAAACTTGTCCCTATCCGTGAAATATTCCTGGTCTGACAAGTGCTTCGCATCCGCATGATGTAGGTCTCAACATCACTGACGCAGTATCCGTATTTTGTTAGGAGCGTCGTGTAGTTTTCCGGGCGCATGTTGGAGGTTGTGACTTGTACGTTTTCAATCTGATTCGTTTCTTGGCCCTCTGAAGGAAAATTGGAATGCACAATCAACGATCTGTCGGTGAAGCGCGATATTTTTTGTTTTCGTCTAGCTCCTGACTGTGGTACACTGTCTTCCGTTGCTGGGACCTTGGCAGGACCTTTGAGACGGACGATTGATGTATAGCCATAAGTTTTCCCAAGATGCGACTTGACAACCCAGGATTTTGCACGTGGGCGAACAAAATTGGCGTCACGCGAAAAAAAGACGTAAATTTATTTTGCGCAAGCACCCGGACGATCCTCAACTCTCTCATCGGACAGCGAAAAAACTGAGAATCGTGCAATTGTTAAGCAGGCACTACGTAAGCATCTCAATGAGGTAAAATCTGAGGAAGATCTGAAGAACAAGTGGATTTCCGCACAGAAGATCCTGCAGCTAGTCTTTGTACAGAACCTAATGGATGGAGCTAGACAGCGCCGGTGGTTGAGTGGTAAGCATGACCGCTACTTATTCCAGTTGCTCTGGGTTCAATCCCAACCGAGGTCTCAACGATCTGTGGTGAAAAAAATCTGTGGTCACGTCTTCCTTCGGAAGGGAAGTAAAGCCGTTGGTCCCCCGGTCCATGAGTTGATGGATTGATATCTAGTCCAGATAGTGGAGTCTGGCGTCGGTAAAGAAGAAAGCAAAAGCAAGTATCGGACTAACATTCCTTCCCTTTTCTTTCCGCGATCTACGTTCGGGCCTGGCCGGTGACGGTATTGATCAATAACGCTTTAGGATTACCAGGAGTTGCACATTGAAAGATGTTTCGCTACTCTCAAGCATAATTATCTAATTATTCCCTGTGCAACTTCAGCTAGTCCAGATCGATAACAGAGTAGCAGCCAGGGGTGGTCGCACAACCATTCTCGGTGCGGATGATATGTAGAGTAAGTTAAGCTCTCCTATAAACTCTGAGTATGAAGTAGAGTCGATAAAGTTTCCTTCTGGGAAGTAAGCTGTTCTGATTGTTGGAACCATGTGCGGCAAGTACGTTCACAAGGCGCAGTTTCGCCATCGTCGCTACGGATTTTTCGACAAATGAGCTTTGTTCACTTTCATGGGCTGTAGCGTGGCTGGGAATTTGGCTAAATTACATCATTTTCCGCTATTGTATCTAAGCTAGAGGTATGAGAATGTTGCAATGAGTGAAATATAAATATAAATAAATTGTTGTTCTTTGTTCATCCTTTTTGTTGTGCTCACAAAAATCCGAGATTGTTGGTAGACGAATCTGTGACACCCTGTCACGGAATCAGTCGGGAAAATAGATGTATGCTTAACGCGACAAGTTATCAGAAACCTAGTTATAAAATCTAGTTTTCTGTTTTTCGATTGTCGCAAAACCACAAGGATGCCAACTAAGGCCTTCTCTTTTCTTGCTCTACAATAAGCACAGAATTGTTGGTTTTAATCAGAGCTCTCATCACTTCCCAATCACAATTCAAATCGTTTAGGATGTAAAATTGGCTCAAATTATATTTGTGTTTGCTCAAATTATACTAAAACTTCTAAAAAAACTATTAAAACTGCTTCTAAATCAATTTCAAAATGCAAAAAATAGGCTGGTTAGGAACATAGTATTGTTTTTCTCAAGATAAGAATTGTAGTTAATAGTGCCGTAAAAGTACAGTTAAGTGCGAAAAGTGCATTGGTTGACATTTTTGTACTTGTTTAAGCTGTAGAATAAACGCCACAATTTAGTCCATAAACCTTCCGAGCAGCTGTTGTTCTTTAAAAATAATGAATCGATCAATCGGGATATTGTTAGATTTTGCCCACGGTGCGCAAAAATTCTTTTTTTTTTTGGTTTTCAAAGATGGTCGCTTATCGGGGCTTTCTCAGTTGAACCTTAAATTAATGTACTTTTTAATACTTACTTAAACCAATCGGTCCAACACCGTGATACTTTCTACTAACTAAAACTAAACTAATACCCAGACTAAGATCAATAAAAGGTTAGCATGCAAGCCCTCTCTACTTCCCAGTAAACGGCAATCTATGGCGAGAAGCCTAGAACAAAATTTTGATAGTCTACCGCTCGCCATTCAAACCGGTTGCCCAGTCGCCATTTCGTTTAGTGGGATGTAAATATTGCACGCGATTTTGACAGATCACATACACTGAATGAAAAAACCATCGCTAGTACAAAGATAAAAATAAATGTTTACTCATTCAAAAAAAAAATCAAGCAGTGACAAGCAACGGCGGCGATTGACAGTGAGTGAGAGAGAGAGGTCAGCTTTCTCTTCTGCCCCGGTGCTTGTTTTCTCTCTTCGATTGTGTACATCTCCACAGAAGAAAAAAAACCCAATACATTACAGAGTAATTTTGTTATTAAACTACAAATCTAGTAAACTTAATAAAGAGTTTAAAAAAGAAATATTTTAGTCTTCGCAGGGTCAGGGTACTCTGCTTCTCATGCTGATGGGAGTTTTGGTCTCCGGATGGGATTCCGGCGATATGCTGATGAGTGCGGTGATGGCGATGATGGTCGTATTTTGTTAATGTTTTTCGGTTCGATTTGTTTGAGGTGTCCTTAACCTGTGAATTGATAATGTTAGCTTTTACCCAAGGTGTATATCATTTCTCAACTTAACTTACAGTCCGAACGAGCTCTATCGTCCAGGGTTTCGTACTGCTAGGGAGAACTGTTTAGGCGGCCGCTTCCTCCTCCTGTAAATTGTATCACCGCGTGGTTGCGGTTGGATTAAAGAGCAGTAGGCGACGGTTAATCGTTGCTAGGGGCTTTCGGAAGGGTTACACACTGAGCGAAAACTCAACACACATTTCTTGTTTTTTTTAGTTCACAGAATGATTTTTACTCTTTTTTTGCTTTCCAAAATACACGTTTTGAAAAAAATAGTTAAAATACGTTAAAATAGAAGACTTGTTGAGTGACAACAAAGTGTTAACACTAGCGTTGGCTTGTTTGGTTCTCTAGTGACACCGTGAAAGGATGTTCGGTTTTTTTTTTCATTAGGCGGTGGAGGGGGGTACAGGATAGGAACAAAAAGGGAACCGTAACGGGGCAAAAGATAAACTCTTGTTTGTGTTCATTTCACTTGTTGCTCTGATTACGTCGGTTGGCAAATATATAAATATTTTTTTTTTGAAGGAAAATTATAAGAAACAGACAGCTTGGGGGGTATCGGGGTTGAACGAGTTACGGTTTATGCCTCAGCTTCCGTTTCTTCTTTTACCTTGGCGTCGCCCTTCTTTGACCAGTCGGGTTTCTTCTGCTCAAGTGATTTGTAATTGTTTTTTTGGAGAAAAGAAAGAAATAAAGAGAAAGAATACAATTATTACAATGATAAAAAAGGGACAAAAAGAATTTCAAAGTCAGTAACGTGTGCAACAGTTTAATCTGATTTTTTTTAATGGAAATGGGTAGGAATATAAGCCGTGCTCATTTCATATACCCTACCTGTGTAGCTGTGTGCGGTTGGGGAAATTGATAGCGTCATTTTTTGTTTGTTTTACGAAGCACAATTGAAACCTATTTCATAAAGTGTTGGCAATTGCTGACTGGGGTACTTTCATATTTAGCGGGTAGGGATTAACAGGGAATTTGTTCAAAAAATTCAACCTATTCAAATAGTTTTTTTCTTTACCTATGAGTTTAAATTTTGTCTATTAAGAGAGAATCTTGAGTACAGCTGAACAACGAAACTCGTTTTCTTTTACTATACGCAAATGGCAGTCCTCCATAAAACGATACTTTTATTCATTGCGAATTTCTGGATTTGCACAGCTGATATATAGTACTGATTATAATTTGCAGTAGATGCAGAGCTTGCAGTCTGCCGGTTGGAAATTAACAAAACTGATAAATAGACACATGTGGTTCCAACTAATTTTAAATATACAAAAACATAACTAAAAAGAAAAGTAAGTTTGTGCTCGCTCTATTTCTTCTGCCAGTCAGCCTTCTCCGATTTCTTAGCCTGCGAAGGGAAGAAGAAAACAAAGTTTCGGAAAAGAAAACGGTTAATCACGGACGTCTGACGGATTTTACTCCCCCCAGCTGGGTTCTACCGTGTATCGTCAAAAATCATCGCGTTGATAGCACAGGCATTCCCCCCTGTTCCCAGTGGTCGTAACCTCTCGCTGCTTAGACAGTGTACAAAAATAGCAATCGCAGCAGGCTCGTCAAAATTTCAAAATCAAAACTGAACGGACAGCAAGGTGCCAAATGTCAAACGCGCACTTACTGCACTGAGAGAAAAAGTCTTACTGGTTTCGCATCGCCGAAAAAAATATGTTCGGAGCTGAAACCAAATAGACCAAAAAAAAAATGCACAAAACCGAAACGAAACGTACCTCCTTGTCTTCCTCTTCCAGGGTGAATTCCTTCTTTTTGACAACCTTGAGCTGGTTGCGGAAGTTGAACTCGGCGGCCTTCTTCTGCAGCTTGGCGAATTTGTTCTCGTATTTGGAGACCTTCTTCAGCGTTGGCTTGACGCTGCAAAAAAAAAAGTTAGTCGTTGGAGAAAGTGTTTAAGGGTTCACTTCAATTTAGTTTATTGTGAATAGGCGAAACTACTTACAATTTACCGCGAAGGTCGTTGACTTGAGCGTTGAGGTCGGAAATCTATAATTCGTGAGGTCAGCAGGTCGTTCAGGTGTAGAAACAGAAATGCGAGATTAGTTCGAGTCGGATTCGATTGTGATTTTTTTTCTTAAAATTGAAAATTATTACGGGAAAACATAGGTTGGAAATTTATTTACAGTTAGTGGTGGAAAAATACAGATTCGGAAATGTACAAATTAACAGGTGATCTGACTACGGCATTCAAAACAGGAAAAAAAGATTACTTTTTTAGTTAGATAATTAATGGTAAACAATACTACTCAAAACTCCGATTAGCAGTGGAATTACGGGTTATTGTTTTGTTTTATTTTTTTCTCTTGTGACAGTGTCGTTGAAAGCTGGCATTATCAGGATCAATTCAAAACCTGGGAAAGGGGAATCTTATTGTTCCCTTTCTGCTGGACTTCCCCTTTCCTCCGGTGTATAGGTAGGTGGTGTGTCAGTGTGTTAGTCAAAAGCATTTTTTTTCATTTTCAGTGTGTATGTGTGTAACTGTGAAGAAAACAACGATAGGAAAAACGAAAAAATACAAAACATCTACTACAGTTTGGATTCCGACGGGTGCGCATATTTCCCGGTCTTTCGACATTCGACAACACGATTACTACGACAAGATAGAAAGGATAGTGCACGATTCGCACTACATTCGATACTACAGATAGTACAGAGATAAACAAAACATTGATACAGATTTCGGGTTTTGTTTCCGGATAGAACACGGCACGACAGTCAGGCTTTTAGCAGTTTACATTTTTGTTCGGGTCGCTTTTCAGTTTTGTGTGTACGCCACTCTCTGGGTGTAAATGATTGAAAGGCACATTTTTCGGTGGATTTAGATACGTTTTTTTTTCTGGTTTGAGTTTCCCGAAAAGATGCGAAGGTTATTTAATTTAGATTTTGTTTCTAGTAAAATCAAATGTGACAGAACAGAATGAGAGACAGTCTTGTGAAGGTACTGCACAGTATGGCACATAAAGTATACTTAATTGTTTGACATTTTTATTGTTTTCAATTCATGGGACAACAAAGAAAAATAAAGAGAAAGAGGGGCTGGTTGTAACTTTGTTTTAGACCAAGCATAACATTTTTTTTGTCAAATAACACATAACAACATTTGGTATGACTGCACCAAAACACTGGTTAGTACACTGTAAAATAAAAGTAAAGAGAAATCACAAAAACAACGTGCAATTCTGGACTATTAAGTTTGTTTGTTGTTTTGGCACTTGTTTTTGAAGGAAACTCTCCCGATTGGTAAGCGAAATAAAACGGATAATGGAGTTAGCTAATAATAAATAAAAAAAATCTAGAAAAACATAAAGTTCCACTGGCAACATTGCGGTAACCAAATCATCATTTGTTTGACAGCTTTCGGGTGGACCACGGTTACACACACAACGGATTTTTTTTTTTAGACGAGTAGGACGAGCCAAAAACAATACACATACTTAGAGACAATGAATGATAAACATAGCGAAGTTTAACACTGTGCCATACTGTAACTATTTCGCAATTTTCTGTCTTTTATTTTATTTTTCTGGCTACCGGGTTTTGGATTATTTGGACAATATTCCTACCCCGCAAGATGGTATAAGATACCACTAACAGGATACACGGGGCTGCGCGGGCAAATAAAAAGAAAATGTAAACAAGTATCGGCCTTTCTGTACGCGGTATGCTTGTATTTTTCCTAAGTTTCTCCTGTCCCTTGGAAGAATTTTTTTTGACAAGAAAATCGCACAGAAACATACACAAAGAACTCGGTGTGATGTTACGGCAATGTTGCCGAATGCGTTATGCTTGCTACCGTTTAAGTTTTTTTTGGGTGTGTGAGTTTGTTTTTTTTCTGTATGGAAACTTTAATTTTTGATTTTGAGTGTATGATATTTGACAAGAACTGATTCGAAACGGTGCTAGGCTTATTAAATAAAAAATGGGGAAAAGAAAGAAAGAATTGCCATGCGGTTAGTAACGGGTGCAAAATAGGCCAAGACTCGGTTAAAGCGTAAAGACATCTCTACGCCCAGTTTTTCGCACTTGCTAAAAACTATCAGCACACTTCTACATTCTAGACACGACTACTAGCGCTATCTACAGGGAACATTAGGAACTATGATCATGACTCGGTTCGGTCGGTACACAACGATATTCATGCTTTGTTTCGTTTCAAGACCTGAAACGCGGAATCAGACCCGGAACAGTAGGCCGTGAAATGAAACGTCAAACAAAATGCTATCTACACTGGAAAAAATGTACAACTACGCATTCACTACTACACGGTTAGTTAGTAACCAAATGGTATGTTGCATTCATGTGTGTTTTATTTGACATTATTTATAAACGATTTTTGCTTAGTTTCGAACCATAATGGACCGGAGGCAGTATTGTTTTCGTGGAATGATACCTGCGCTGACAGCAAACATCACCAATTTTTTTGTATGGAATGAAAAGACTTAAAAACTCATACAAGTTAGTTGCGAGCGATCATGCTAAAGATGGCAACTTTTACAACTCAAGACCTGTGTAAGCCGGTCCCGGGGATGAACGCAACAGTTGCCATTTCAGGATGATCGCGCCGCGCGCTAGTGGGTGTATTGTATGTGTGTATATTTACACCAAAAAAAACACAAAACAAAACCTCTCGGTCTTTAATCGTTAGTGTGGGAAACAGTCTACTAGATTTCAAAAACTCCATCCGTGGAGGATTGATTTTCTTCCTTCACTTTCAGACAGTCGGAAAGTGTTTATCAAAAAAAAAAGTTGGCACTTCCTCATTCCAGTCCAAACCAAGCGTCCGGTGGTGTCCCAATCACGCCAGATCCGGTCGAACTGGAATGGTTCGCCATCATCACACCTGTCAGAGTGACGGGTCGTGTTTAACCATTCGAACTTATTTCGAGAAAACATACAAAAAAAACAATGTCACTTGATCGGAATGAATGGGAAGGAAGGGATCAAAAAAAATTCGTCGCAATCGGAACGAGATTTTATTTTTCTTCGGGTAAATGTAAACAAAACAAATGGTGTTTGATTATTTTGCTGTCTTGGTTTCGGTAACAAACGAAAAACATAGTATTTTTGAACTCTGGGTTTGCTTTCGCTTTTTTTTTTTTAAAAAATGGAACTTATTCTCGGTAAACGAACAAAAATGAAACGTAAAATCAAAATAGGAAAACGAAAAAAAAAACGAACAAGAAATCATGGTCGGAAAACAACTTCAAATTAATTAATTATTTATATGTTTCGGCAGTACCTCCCAATCTCTTTTCCGGACTTCGTATTCCAAATCCCATTTTTGGCCTTCACATGTATACATACGGTTGAAATATTCTTTAACAATGTCTTTCAACATGTCTGCGAATGGGAAAACGAATGTGCAACACGGTCATTGATACGGAGCAACGTGAGAGTAAAAAAAAAGGTGTGAACAGTGAGAAAACAAGAACGAAGGAAGAAGTTAAGCTAATCTAGGTGCTTGAAAGATTTTCATTTCTTTTTTGATTATTTTTTGTTTGGTTTGGTTTGATTTGCTGGATAGAGCGAAAGTATTTTGTACAACTTTTAGTAAGTAAATGACGATTTTTGCGGTAGTTTTTTTTTTTAACTTTGAAACTGATAGTATGAGCCATGAGTCTGCGGTACGAAATGACGATTCTTACGCTTGGTTTTTCGGGTTGAGCCTTCTCAGGACCGGTCATATAGTATATTTTTTAAATTCATCTAACGAAACGTGAACGGACACGGGTATGGAAGACGGTAGAGCTACTGGGGTGTAGTTTGGCTGTATTTTGTATTTTTTTGTTTTCTTTTAGCTTAGTTTTAGAGAGGTTAATTCCGAAAAAAATGAAGGTGGAAAACAAGGCAAAACAAAATCTGCTTGTTTTTAGGGGAAGGGGTGATTTTTTATTTCAGTGTAAATGCCGATTATGCGCTGTAAGTTTTTGTTTGGTTTGGTACTAAATAAAAACAAAAAGTAAAATGAACAATTAAAAAAAACAAGGGTTTGTTTTAGCGGTAAGATTCAAATTTGTGTATGTTTTGTTTGTGTCTGTTGATTGGCAAACTCGTAAATTTGGATTGTTCCCATAAAGGTTTTTACCTCGAACTGTTTCAATTTTTCCACTCTTTCTAAATCATACTTGTCACCTTCCAAACCAGATATTCTTTTCCAATATTCGCGACAAAGAGTCTGTAGCTCAGCTATTGAATATAAACACATGAGGGTTTGAATCATTGATTTGTGGTTTTTTTTTCGGCAAAAATCGTCGAATGTTTTGGGTGCTGTTTTTTTTTTTTGGTTAGACTTATTGACTGACGATGAATTTGTTGGAAATGCGGTTTTAAACTATTACTACTTCTAACATTACTAAAAAAACTATCATTTCTCCGGGTAATTTGAGCAATTCTATTGGGCAATTCATTTCGAACCGGTCTCCAGTGTATTTGTGTGTGTATGTATGTGTGCGTGTCTGTTTGGTCTGAATTTCGCGAGGGATTTTCTCTCAGTGTAAACAGTAAAAAGTGTGCTTTTGTATATGTTTTTTAGACAAAAAATGAAGCTGATTCAGTTCTTTTTTACGTCAATAGACAAAAGAAAAAAAAACCTGTAGCAAAGCCCTGGCTCGCTGTGGCGGGTGATTAATGAAGCTATGTAACTTGGCGGAATTCAGATTCAGCAAAACAGAGACATACGAAAAGAAAAGGAGTCAGCATAATAATAGAAGAGGCGCGGGAAGGGAAGAATTTCGTTATTCGCGTAGAAAGCGGCGACGCTGCGGCAAGCGCGGCGCGGCGGCAGCTAATTTGTCAGACACATTGTTCTATTGGGTTTGGTTTTGCTAACGGCAGGTTGTGTGTGACAGCGTTCTTTTCAACACTGTTTGTCAATTAGCAAAACGTGTATTCGCTTTGTAAAGCGCGTAAACAAAAACAAAATTCATTTCTTGCCTCGAGATCCTTCCTAGCAACTTCATACTCATAATCAATCTTTTCGCCTTCCAGGGTACAAATTCTTTTGTGGTATTCTTTGCATATGTGCTTCAAACTTGCTACAAAAACAGATTAAAAATTTTGACAACAGTTTTAGACGGTTCCCAACTTTGATGGCGGATTTCGATACACTACTGGAAGCCTAGCAGCGCGCTTTTGCAAATATGCTGATGGGAGGGAAAGCAACGCGGCTCTAGTTCTGGATTCTGACTTTCCACCAAAAACAAAACTTTAAAAAATCGGTTATCACATCCTAAGTCTAGTTGGTGCCTCAGCCCCCACTACCCTTCGAGGGTTTAGTGACAACAGATAAATACACAACATCAAAAAACAAAAAAAAAACGATAGTGCACATTCAAACAATTTTCGTTCAGTGTAGAACCACCGGTACGGTGGCGAGGGGTCGGCCAATGGACGCGAGTTTGGGTGACAAAAAAGTGCACTAATTTTTCATATAGAGTCAAAAAACAAATTAGGAAACACATTGAACAACCGAAATCAAGAAACACGTAGCAGTAGGCGGTGGAACTTTGAAAAGTTCCTTTGTTTTTGTTGGTTGATAGAAGAATTAAAAATTCAAGCTCAAAAAATTATCACAATGATAGAGAGAAGTAATATAGAAAAAAAACAAAACAGATAACAGGGAACAGATAGAGAGAGAGAGAGAGCAGAGTACGAAGAAGACTCGTAGAACGTAGATTGAGTTGTGTAGTATTTTGCTTGTTTTGTTTGTTTGTTTATATTGTACCTCGAAATCTTTCCTCTTCACTACATATTCAAGATCAAACTTCTCCTCTTCCAGGGCATTAATTCTTGCGTGATAGTCGCGGAGAACTTTCCTGATTTGCTCTGAGGTTGGTGGTGGTTGGCGGTGGAAGGAATGACGTGGATGTGGGCAATGTGAAAAGTGTGTAATTTTTTTTATTTAATGTGTGCATTTTTTTTTCTCGTGACGTGAATCGAAATGAACATGAACGTATGATTTTTTTTGCAGTGTAAGCGCCACGCTGGAACGCAGCAACCATGATCAATGATATTTTAAATGGATGACAGTGATGGGGTGAGATAGTAACGATACTGCTTCGATCGGTTGGACCGATTGGAAAAATAGACAGCGAGAGAGAGAGCAACAAAATGGTTCGGCTTCAGATGGGCAACATAACAGACAGTACCTTCATTGGCATCTTCGATGTTCTTCGGTTTGCCGCATCGTTCCTCGATGATGCGCCTACGTTCCGCTGCTTTGCGCTCCTGTTCCTTCTTCAGTTCTTCGGCGGCTTTCTTACGCAACAACAACTGTGTGTGTATGTGATGACAAAAATGGAAACAATGAGTTACGGATCAGCGCCTACTATGTATTGCCATAGAAAAAAATCTTACCCTCAGTTTCTTCTTTCTTTCTGGAGTCATGAAACCTTTCTTGGCCTTTTTCGCCTTGGAGGCCTCCTCCATACGCTTGCGCACCTCAGCACGCTTGCGCTCGATTTCGGCCTGTTTGGCCTTCTTTGCTTCATCATCGGCCATGGTTGTTGGTGTGGTTGTTGTTGGTGTTGTTGGTTAGGAGCTAAGTCTGGGGATGGGACGAAATCAGTTTGATCAAGGAGAATTCGAAAAAAGTTGCTATGGTTTGCTGCTGCTGCTGCTATTTGTCGCTACTGGTAATTCCGATTCATAGAGCTAAAAAGATTCTTTCACACATATTACTAGCTATTTATTTTCTGTTAAATTACAGAGACCAGATGTCCATTTCGAGCGTTCAAGTTGTTTAACAATAAAGAGCATATTCAAAGGTAGTTGTGTTGTCACCACCAGGTGCGCTACTGTCGCCATTTAGTTTAGTGAGTGAGTTTCGCTGAATTGATAGCTTACAGATATAAAGATAATAAAGCACCAGTCGCTCTCGCTGTGGAGGACAGCTAATAAGAAACCGAGAGAGGCAGCACACTGTGGTGTCTTCCGAGAATCTTTAAAGGAAGCGAAAAATCCGGTTATTCGTGCCGTAGTCGCTAGAGAGGTGTCAACAAAGGAGTGAAGCTCACTTCCCTAATAAATATCTAAGTACGACTGAAGGAGCAGCCCACTTGAGCAAGTGTTTAATATTAGCCCTTTCGTCGGTAATAGATCAACCGACCTCCCATCAAGTAGGAACGGCTTTGCTTTTGACCAAAATTTCGGTCATGATTTACCGCAAACAGTCAAGAGCCACTTAAATAAATCGAACCATTAAAAGCGCTTCATTTTCAGTACCCTGCTGTAATTCAGCTGCAAGCGTCTTTTCCAATGTCCTGTGAAAAATCTACATTCGAGAAAAATACTCAGATCTCCTCCCAAACACAGTCTACCTCCGTACCTGAACACATATGATATCGACCTCAGAGAAGCTAGAACAAATCGTTCTGGAAAAAATGTTAAACATTCAATTAAAAATATGTTACAAATCACCATCGTTTTCAAATTCGCTTGCATGAACTACCATTGTGCCCAAGATTGCATGCAATGTCCGTATAGCGATTGTTGGAAGTCTGCTAGATGATCGAAGTTGCCTTGCCAAAAAAATGTTAAAAACAACATTGTGTCACATCGCTTGTAGTACCGAGTGAATTTTTAAGCAGCACTTTCGTTTGTTTTTAAGCTAGTCATCTCAATCGTCGCTGCAAGGCAGATAAGCAAAAATATATCCAGAATATTGCTTAGTGTTTGTTGGTAATGTGCCATATATTTTTTATTGTGAAAAATATGAAAAACATGAAGTGATTTTTTCTCAGTGCATATATTTTTTGACGTTTGACTTTATTTTTTTATTCGTTCGCATCCTTTTTCAAGTGCGCGGAACCAATTATTTAAAATATTTTAATCGGATTGTCTTGATTTTAATGTCCGCCGGTAGGATAAGTTATAACATCCCCATGAAGCTTGTGAAGGAAGGTGATCGGACCGTGATTAGCGAGGAGAAGCCCGAAGAATCAATCCCGAATCCATGTAAAGGGTACGCTTACTACCAAGACGTCGACTGTGGGGAAGATTTGCCGTCTGAGACTCGAAAAAGGTGACGATATGGAAGTGTATATTGTATCACGGAACTCTTCAAGCAGTTGCATGATTGGTAGGAAGACAAGATACTCGATGATCACTGGCTCGTCGCAATTTTCTTCAGCAGCTTACCTGAAGAGTACGAAACGCTGGTTATGACACTGAAAGTGCGTCCAGATGAAGGCCTAACTTTGAATTTCTTCGAAGGAAAGTTGATACATGAAGCGAGAAAATTACTGTGAAGGCGACGAACGAATGGAGACGGCGTTGCATGCCGAATCGAGTGCTAACAGTGGTCAGTGTGTTTTCTGCAAAAAATCCGGGCACACGAAGATCGACTGTGATAAGTTCAAGGACTGGAGGAAGAAAAGGGATTCAACACAAAACGAAGAGAAGATTCATAGTGTAGTGAAAGCGTCGAGAGAAGATTGTCAATGGGCATTTCTTGCATATGTGTACGACTCAGCTGAAAGACTGTGGTTGTTAGATTCGGGTGCATTAAAGTGATTTTTTCGACTATCTTGATGAAGCTGCCCAAGAAGTTGTGTAAGTGGCTAATGATGCCAAAATTGTGGCAAAAGTCGACAAAAACCGAAGCCGGATCATTACGGTGGAAGATGCTTTGTTTGTTCCACTATATAAACACTAATTTACTGTCGGTAAAAATGCTTGTGCGTATAGGTTATGTGGTGACGATTGATAGCGAAAGAGCTGAAATTGCTCGCAAAGGAGCTGTTGGTGCATTCGTAATGAGAGTGTTGGAGGAAGCGGTACCGACGATTAGGCCACAGAAACTGTGATATTGTTGTGTAACAGTTTCGAAGTCGCTGAATGCAAATGTGATATTTGTGAAATGTGCTTCTTTTCCGAAAGAATCATAGCACAGGTCACCGCCTGGTACACACAGATTTCTGCGGTCCACTGCGAATGGTGATGTTGAGTGGTCGAAAGTATTTCCTTACCTTTACAAATGACCGCAGTAAATACACCGTACCGTATATAATGCCGAATATAGTGCGAAAGAAATCAGATACATTGGAAAAGCGTTCGTAGAAATGGCAAACACTGAGTTTGAACGTAGACCGCATCGCGTCGTGCTGAAGAGCAAAATTGGCGAATTGGATGAAAAGACCGTGAAGTTGAAGTTCATGGGATACAGTGGGAAAATCAAAGAAACACTAATACTGGAAAAGTAACAAAAAGGGATGTTCATTTCCTTAATGCATTTGAGCCCATTACGAAGTCCGACGAAGATGAAGTAGTTCTCTCTCTTAACGTTCACCAAATGGTATTTCTGAAGATTCTGTAGAACTAGATGGCTCAAATGACCTTTGGGTCCTCACTGAATGTTTTTTATATGACGAATCTAACCTCGTTGAACCCTGTCAGGAAGGACGACGGCTTAGAACTGACAATCCGCTGGTCTGACCTAACAGTCAAAGGTATTTTACCGCAAAGATACTCTCGGACAGCAAAAACATCCAAGAGCCAGGAATGAGTTAGATACCCCCTCTCGTCGAACCGCCCTTCCTCTACTGCTACCATCGGAGTGCTGTGCAAGTGAACCTTTCACTCCGGCTGTCGGACTCAATGAGGACTCCTGCTAAACCGGACTTAGCCTAGCCTAGGCCAACCGAAACGTTTTTCGCTAGGCAGATGATCCGAGGCTTGATCGTCCAGCCGTACACCCTACCACGAACAAAATCGTCAAGAGACTCTACTTGCCAACTTCTCCACCTTTCGACTTTCAATCGCCTCGCAGTGAATGTAGATGGCATCCGGACTCTACTTTCCCGTCGGACTTGATATCTGAATGAAATTAAATAATTTGCTGGAGTAATTAGAGAAGCCATTTCAGACGAAGGAGCTCTTCAACACTCTTCATTTTCTGTGGAGATCAGGCAGAAGCGAGCGCTCCATTAAGGTCTAATCCAATTGTTAAGTTCATAGAAGTCTATAATACCATCGTACTGTAGTTCAGCGTACGTTTAAGGCCCGTGCTCTTCGGATATGGATCTATATTTCTATTCTGTGGACATCGGTGAGACCAGCGGTTGGCTACTTAGATCCCGGGTAGCGATTCAGATCAAGCCAGGGACTACAGAATCACCGATATATTGGATATACGACCACGCAGACAATGGAGTCCTAGAACCCTCTCGTAATAAACCTGAAGCCTGTCCAACTAATAACTAAAAACGTTAATCCCGACCTACTTTATAAATGGAACAAGCAGAGCAGCCAAGCCAGCAAAGATCACCACGAAGTACATCTGACTCTGAAGAGTACTTCTGCTGGCTACCATCAAGAGGGAGCAGAATTTTGCAGATCACGAAACCCGGTCAAGAGGGCCATTGCAATCGTGAAGACTCAAGAGTAGGATAGTGTACCGCTAAGGGTTATTCTAAGATGCTTAGACCGTCGATTTGTAATCTTTTGTCACTCAGCGACAAGAGGAGAACTTTCCCTCCAAGTCAACCGTGGTATTCCCACCAGATTTCGCACAGAGCTTTACCAGAAAACTTTCCAGCCAAGAATTAGTGGCGGTCCTCTACCGCCCACAGTGAACTCGTCGAGCTAGATGACGTCAGCTACCCTATACTACAGCACGTTCTACCAGTCGGGAGAAGGGTGCTCTGGAATGGTTCGAACAGAGAACTAGTCTTGGAGAATGACGGAGGACCTCACTGGTGTGTTTGGTCATTTCTCTTGGAGTACCAGAATAGCGATCTAGATAATGTACGATCGCGTAAACTGGGCCGCATACGAGAACTCAGTCCCGGACGCTTTCGCAACAAAATGGGAGTACATGTCTGACCAATCAAAGACTAAACTCCATTTTAAGGCTGTTGAGTGCTGCATACCTCGCACAAGTGTCAAGCATCTATCCCGAGCCACTTGCCGGTGAAATTCGGAGGTCAGTCAAGTTATCAAAGATTGTCGCGGAGCACTACTAGCCAGCCCATGAAAAACTGAGGTCAACAGAGTTTCACAGCTCGCGAAACCTGGACGGCCATTGAAGCTTCGTACACCAACTCGTTTCTTCGTGGAAGATCCGAAGAAGATGCGATTGTCCAACTGTCGAGAAGTGTGAAGTATCTAAGCAGCAATAGAGGACAAGTCGGCGTCTCCCTCGAAGTAGACGGAACTACAACAGTCGAGCCGCAGGAATTAACCGAAGAAATCGTCAAGTATTTCTGGTCACTGTCCTCCAACCTTCGCTAATCGCTTGCCATAAAAACCCTCAAAAGTTACGTCCCTGTGCAAGATCGACTCGTCCGTTGGGCTAAACCTCACACAAATTGCAAGCTTCTTTCCTGAGCCACCCGCTGGTGGAACCCGAAGGTCAGTCAAGCTATCAAAGATCCACGCGAGACCACTGGTTGGAACTCGTTTCCCCAGGAGATATCCAAAAATGCTTCGACCGCGAGACTGTGAAGAGTGAACGCTCTCAGCGGCACAGAAGCGGCGAAAGAACCTAGGTATCCTACCCGCCGAACGCTAGTCAGGAATCAAATTCTCCGACCATAGTGTAACGGCGGCACTCACTGCCGTCTACGACAAATCTGTCGGATTGGACGACGTCAGCTATACCAACGGGGAGAAAGGTGTGCTGGTACTGTTTGAACTGCATTTGAAATGGAAAATCCATCCCATGTTCCTCTTGGAAACCCTTGTAATATCCAAACCGAAGATGTTCCTGTACGGCGAAAGATTCGGATGATCAATAACTGGCTCTTGACATACCTCGAGATGAAAACTACCATTTTGACCAACAGCTTTCGAACAATCGTCTGGCAGACTTTGGCGAACCTTTTCACGCTCCGACATCGTCAAGATCGTCAGTTAGTTAGCTGTAGAGTTACTTTAATTCCAGTATTTTGCGAGTGAGAATCGGCGGTCGAAATCTGGTGTGCTGGTGAAGGAATACGGCCTCCGGCCACATTGGCATGACCATCATCTTTGAACCCCTGTGAGTGCAGTGTTTGTCCTCGTCGATACTGACGACAATCTGATAGCTTGCGTGGAGATAAAATTAACTACAAGTCACAGTAAACGCCGCCTGAAGATGGGTCCAAGCAATGGGGAGTTCAGTATACCCCTCGCCAATTATTACAAAATCCGCGGTTGCAACTCATTTCATCTAGCCACCAGCAGTTCGAACAAGTTCGGCTATCACTTCCCATCTTATGAATTAAGTTCGCTCTCCTTGGAGACAATCTTTCCAGCCGTCAAACGTGACAGCGGAAGCAAAATACAGGCCACCAGCGAGTACCTGCCTCAAGGCCAGTGGGGCTAACATCTATCACATCTTGTACTGAATTGTAAGTAGCATTGGTCCACTATTCAACAGAATCAGTCGGCTAGTTTCTAACTCATTCCCGAGCTTCCTTCCGCGAATGTAGCTTGTATCGAAACCGGCATCCTTCCTTCCAGTGGGCTAACATCACACTCAGCTGCGCTCTGGACTTGCTTGAAATGACCTCAGATTATTGAATTTTTCATATTTCGCGTTTTATAAAAATCGAACGAACGAGCTTACAGAAATGACCTTTATGCACTAAATTTAATTGTGTTTTTGTTATAGATGAATATATAGGAAGAAATAGATGAGATCTAAGAACAGTATAGGTGTGCTATCGAAGCATATGAAAAAATGCGACAATTTTTCCAAGTAAAGGACTTTTACCCTCTCACAAACTGCTCTAGACATATTTCGGGAATAGACCGGAGTAGATTTCCAAAATTTACTGGACTACCCATTCCCGGATCGGAGTCGAGTCGAGGATTAGGGTGATCAGCGAAACGGGCTAACTCGGCTCTGCGTCTTCTCTAAGCTGCTCCGTTTGTTCCACAGTTGAGCTGTAGCTACTAGTTTCCTTTTCGGTCATATCCTCCCTGGATAGCTTGGCTGTGGTGTAAGTTTTACGACAAAAAACCTTGTTATGCGGTTTCTATTTTAAGGGCGATACGACATGTAACAAAATTTAAAATACTTTTGAAATTAATTGATTCTTTTAAAATAAGTTAAAGATTATATCGCCTAAACTACATAAATGAAAGTGCTTGATTGGCCGAATCAGTCAATTCATCCTAGAAATATACTCGGAAACTTCTAATAAACTGCGGCTATCGATATTTCGAAATTAATATATAGTTCTGTCAAGCGCGTGCAGAAACTATAAAAGTTCCTATTGCTCTTTCCTCAAGAAATCCCACAAAAATATCAGAATTAGTTGAAAATCAGCCCAGCTACGAACTCTGCATTGATAACTTTATTTTTTCTTAAAATTTGCTTGGATAAAACATTGTCACATGTCGAACAATCCGCCTTCATTGCTTTGAAAAAATTTCCATCCAAGCAATCCGATTCGGAGTGAGTCATTTCTTTTCCTGGAACTGCACTGAGCAAAATCCACCGACAAACAGACGTTTATTTTGCACCACGAACATTGCTTGTGTGTGTGTGTGTGTTAAATTTATGATTTAACCCAAAAAACGGATCGTTTTTTACAACTTTCACTTTTCACCACCATTATCGCCCACGCAGTTTTCCCCCCCACCCACTCCCACTCCACTGAAAGGCATTCGTGTGAGATTTGTCTTCGCAAAGCGAAGAAGAGTAAGAGAAGAAAGAAAAACAAGTGGGTGCCGTGTGCGCTGCGCGCACCAAGACGCCCGTCTGTCGGAGGTGTGGGCGGCTAGGATTCAGTTTTTCCGTTCCGTTTTTTTTTCTTTCACCTCGTGGTTCGACTCGACTGTAATCTGGCTGCTATGCTTCATTTGCTGCTGCATTCGGCGGCGATTTCTGCTGAACAATTAGCCGGCGAAATATGTGGCAACTGTTTCTAAAATTACTACATCCACATAAAAGTCCCGATATCCGTGCTTCACGGCGGTTACACACCGGCCACCGTTACCTCGATCACTGCTACAAGTGTGCGAGCGAATTGTCCTGCGCAGTCGCGCAGCAGCTGACAGTGGTGACCAGCGAAGAGTCTTGCGCAAGATTTTATTTTTACACACAGTCTACTCATTCACGCTCGGACGGCTTTCCCGTGCGCACGACCTACTGTGCGCTCAGCAAGTTGTTCGTACACTTTTAGTCGGGGGTGCTATTTTTGAAAATGTGTATCATTTCCACACCAGTCATTTGTATTGGTTCGGAAACCTTCACTGCTCGAGAAAGTATTTTTTCAGATACACTCACACAAAGGTACACACATGTTCAGCTCCTTGGTCGAATTGATTGGAAAATTTTTGCACGTTGAGTCATTCGTGGATATAAAATTTTCAATCTAGGACAACGATAGCACTAACACTGTTTCTGTATCATTTCGACTAAAGAAAAAACCGAACTCGTATCGAGCACTGTTTCCCGGAATCGAATCAATTCGGGTTGTGATGTAATTCACTTCGTTTAAACTCGTTCTTCCCTGTGTTCAACTTCAAACAGCAACAGCGATTCCATTTATGGTAGCAATTATCAAAAAAGCGAAACTCGATCACTCCAACTTATCCTATTCACCAGGCTAGGATATTCCACCAGAATAGTATCCACCAAACGGTACCAACGATCACAGCAACTGCAGCAGGATCCAGCAACCAGGACCCAAAAACTCACCTCAAAACTACAGAAAAAAAGGAAGAGTGAATCACAAGCTCTCAGACCTCGGAAAGAATACTGATCAATCCGAAGAATAAAGGCTGACTATTTTCACTGCAACAATTTCTGTCCCGATCACGGGGGCAATCGTGAATGTCGCGAGCAAACGATCGAACACACGAACGAACCCACTCGGGTCGGGCATTTCGCCGTCGCCTCCTACGTGAAAAATAAGCCGATGCGCCATCCCACTCACTCTCGACTGGGGCACCCGTCCCACCGAACAGGACAGTGGCGTCCGTGCGTGCGTGAACATTGGGAACCCCGCACGGCAAATTCCCAAAATAACTCCAAGATGAATGAAATCATCCTAGCGCGTTTCTATACGCGCCTTACTCGACCGCCGTTAAATGTTCGGAATCTGCCGGACTGTCGCATCGTAGGTGATTCCCACGGAACGGGGTTGACACTGGACGCCACTGGTTATTATTCTCCCGTTAAATTAGAATCGGTGATCGGACAGAAATCCACGGGCGGTAAGATGAGGTGAGGTGAAACAATTTTCCACCCAAAAAATTTACCACAGTCAGAGCACAGATGCCTCACGAAAACTTGTTTATTTAATACACATTCAGAACTGGGCGTTTTAGTCTAAAAATACGGATTTTCTGAGTCGACCGACCACCGCACTAAAAATAACAGCCGCTCAGCTACGGTCGTGTCTGTAGATTTGTTAATAATTCCACCTTTCGAACGACAACTTTCCGTTCATTTCTCAACGTTTTTTAGCACCGATTGTTTCGGCCTCTCTAATAATTCAACTAATTGAGTTCTTAAACCATTAGCCAAACAAATGCCCTCCTTAAGCGAAGTGGAAAATCAAACTGAGAGCAACGAAAAAAAAAAGAAAACGCACCGAAAAATCATAATCGATCGACCGCAATAACAGACCTCGAACTCGTCATCCCACGCGCCCATCGGACGGACCACTTGCTCTGGTCACTACCGGCGGAATTTATGGGACACCGTGCGTCTCCATAATACCCAAACCGACCGACTGACCAAGACGACGACAGCGAGCGCGAATATTAATCGCCACACGGATGGCTGGCTGCGAAATGGCCACCAATGGATTGCTTAACAGGGTCGATTGACTTTTGCGCTAATGCTATTTCGTTGTTGGAGTTTTGGGTAAATTTAGACAGCTTGGTGTTGCGAAAAAATTAATCTCATTTCTAGTAAAATGTGGCGGAGTGTGGGATGGTTTAAGTCGATTGGTTACAATACTCGAGTGCTGTTTGCGGATTTTCAAGTTAGGAACCATACGCCCACACAATAATTGGTTTGTTGGAGTCACATGGTAGTTGGTGCTATCTACGCGTTTCAATCATCATATTGAACAAGTAGGCTGGAGAAATATTTCGATGAAAATGAAGTTCCTACAGAGTAATGACACTCGAACGGTTGGCTTATCTTTCTAGAGGAAATATGTACGTTAAGATTGTCAGTTTTTGTTTCTCTATTTTTATTTTTTTTTGTGTGTAGTGTAGAGGCTGCAAGATATTTGTCCAAAAGAATGAGATAATACATCGACATGGTTGTGGAGCTACTGCAATACGAAAACAAACCAGCGATCTTCGGTCGTTTTCAATCTAGCGGACAGCGAATGTTTACAAATCCTTAAGGTTGGACAGAGAATGCGCAAAATTCGTAAACGAAAAAAGCAGTTTTTTTTCCACACCGCATGTCAGATCTTCATAAAAATCAATCAGCGTATGTAGAATGTTTTTATAGTACTGCTGATTGATTTTTATAAAGATCTGACATACGGTGTGGAAAAAAAACTGCTTTTTCATTTGCGAATTTTACCCTTTCTCTGTCCTACCTTAATCGTAGTTCCTCCCTTGCAATAGTGTCCGAAACCGAACCAAAAATGCGGATAATCGCATTGTGCTCACTAGAGAGACAAGAAAAAATGTTCTGCATCGGCTTGGATCGATTCCTAATCCCACCAGGAGTGTTGGCTCTAAATTGAAGTAAATCGTACAACCTAAAGTTTGTATGGGTTTTTTCAGCAATTTACATGGAATAAACCCACTGGCTACCATTTTCACCGCTAGGTGGCACTGTCTGCATCAGATTTTCACTGCAACTAAGAAAGATAATTGAATTGCCTACAACTTTGTCGAAGACTGCAAGTTTTTTGTGAAAAGAATAATTATTTTAGCTCGATATGTTTAGAAGAATTATAGTATTTAATACAAATCGTTTTTTGGTTAGCAAATTTTAGTCCTACATGTCAGCACATAGAGGGCGCTAACACCAACTTTTCAAGGAAGAGAGATAGTAATTGGGTGTCTTCTACAAAGTTGTAGAACCGGCCTTTTACAGTAATTCTTTTGAATATGTCGATATACTATCTCTCGTCCTTGAAAAGTTAGTGTTGTCGTCCTCTATGCAGTAAAATATGGCATTAAAAGTTTCTAACCAAAACATGACTCGCATTATATACTATAATTCTTCTAAACACAATATTGAGCTTAACTTAACCCATGCATACCCGTGTTGTTTATAAACAATAACATTTTTAAACATCAATAACTTTTTATTTATGTAATATTTGGTTACAAAAATAAGTAATACTAGTAGCTGCGACTATTACCTTTCATTTGAGCAACAAAAGTTGTAAATATTATCTGTAGAACTGCAGTTATTGCAATTAGTGTGGTTGGATTCCTGTTGAGCAGTGCTGCCAGGGAGACACCTTAAGTTACCGCTGATAAAGAAATTTTTATGTATCTTCGTTGTCTTCAAATACTACTGAACACCTACTGAATTTCGTTTTTGGCTACGTTTCCAAGCACTTGGAATAATTTGAAGATTCTAGAAGAATTGTATTGAGCGTCGGAAGGTAAAAATTGAGCAACTTCTAGCACTGCCAGAGAAAAACCTATCTTGACTACAACTGGGTTTTCGTATTTCTTGACCTCAACAGTGTTGAGGAAAAATAGTTTTGGAAGCCTATATAGGCTAGAAAAAAGTTGGGCAAAAAGGGTTAAGGGTTAATAATTGGCAGGATATAGGATCGGCGAGATAAAGGATCGGTCGGACCAAGAATCGACAGGATCCAGGTTCACGGATCGGCGCGATCCAGAATCACGGATCGGCAGGACCCAGGGTCAAAATCGGTGGGATCCAGGATCACGGATCGGCAGGATCCAGGACCAAGGTTCGGCTAGATCCAGAATCAAGGGTCGACAGAATCAAGGATCGGCAGAATCCAGGATCGGTAGGACTAAGGATTTCCAGGATCAAGGATTTCCACGATCAATGATCTGCAGGATCAAGTATCGGCAGGACCACGTATCAGCAAGATCATTCTACGGTAGGATCAAGTATTGGCAGGATCATGTAACGGCAGGACCAGGTATCGGCAGGATCCAGCCTCAGCTGAATCCAGGATCGATAGGATCCAGGATCGGCAGGATCCACGAAAGGCAGGATCCAGGATCGGCAGAATCAAGGATTTACAGAATTGGTAGGATCGAGGATGTACAGGAGTGTCAGGATCCAGGATCGGCAAGATCCAAGATCGGCAAGATCCAAGATCGGCAAGATCCAAGATCGGCAAGATCCAAGATCGGCAAAATCCAAGATCGGCAAGATCCAAGATCGGCAAGATCCAAGGTCGGCAAGATCCAAGATCGGCAAGATCCAAGATCGGCAAGATCCAATATCGGCAAGATCCAAGATCGGCAAGATCCAAGTCTGGCAAGATCCAAGATCGGCAAAATCCAAGATCGGCAAGATCCAAGATCGGCAAGATCCAAGATCGGCAAGATTCAGGATCGATAGGATCGGCAGGATCAAGGATCTTATTTTAATAAGTCATTGATTTATGTGGCCAAGTCAGCCCAGATACTGATAAGACAAAGTCTGAAAGAGTCTTCATGACCTCATGGGATTATTTTGACGTACAGAAGTGTTTCTTTATCAGCCAAAACTGGCAGTAAGACATCAATGTTTTCAACGTTTACGATAATTGTTCAAAGTAGCCGTAGATGAGATGCTTGATTCTGGTTTCATATTAACATTATATTTTCTACAGCTAGAAAAAATATCTCAATTGAACACCCCAGAATTTTTAAACCGTACTTAATTTTGGAATGTATTCTAAAACCCAATAAAATATGAAACTGCGACTAATTTGTTGATGATTTCACGAGGGGGCAGCGAAAAAGTAGTTTAATTGTATTTATCACTTCACCAATAAACGTGCGTGTACTATAATACTCAAATATTTTTTCTGCAACAGAAACGATAACGTACGAGTATTATCTCTACTTTGACTTAAAAATTAGAAATGTGTTGCTTCGTTGTTTCACAAAGCACCTTCTATTTCGTTAAAATTAATTCTCTCACAGCAAGGTCAACACCAGCATCGAAAACTGACGTCACTAGAGATCAGAGAAAATATGTGTTAAAACAGATTACACAAAAATCCCCCTTGCCATATTTACGTGTAAACTTTCACGATCGAAACTAATAAACAAAGTGAAACGATCAACGGAAGCACCGTTCGACGATCCTGGATTTAGGTCAAAAATAGGCAAACGAGCTAAAAATATCCAACCTGCAATACCCTCCTTCATCTCTCTCTCCTTTCCCCTACATCGAATGTTCGTGCAAATCAATCAACTCTGTTTATCTCCCGGAGTCGTTGTTTTTCTTTCTTCCGAACGGACACGAGGACGGCGACATTGGCTAAGATTGGTTTGCCTCGAAAAAAAAAAACGTTTAGCGTACTGTTTTTAGCACTCCGTAGCCTCGTGAATTTTTCGTTGCGTGCTAGTGGAAGCACTGTTAAACTAGATCAGAGAAAAAAAAACCGATGAATCGCTTCCAGCTCCATGCAGCTCTTCTGGCGCGTACGTTGGATGCTGCACTCCGCAATGACGTCATTCATTAAATAAACTTTTCTATTATCCCATGCAGCAGGGTATCCTTTCTAGGATGGTTGCCATCTCACCTGCCTCCCGTTTGCCTGCCAGTACGTGTCTTGTTGCGTATCTAAATGAGTTGGAACATTGCAGCGTAGCCAAAGGAGGAAAATGTTGTGGTAAATGGTTTAGTAACGATTTGTCATGCCAGGAAATTTGTTTTGTTAAAACGTCCTATGTAAATTGGCGAAAACTGGTTAGTTGTAATCGACTTCCTTGACTTTTTGTACAAATGTAGATTTACTCAATAAAATTACAATTTGATAATCACTAAAATTTCATCTGCACTAAACAAGGCACATCTAATCCTCTAATATAGGTCAACGTTCCATCCAACGTCACCCAATTTTGTTTCCGCTGATGCACCCGTTGCCGTAGAAACAGGCGAAGCACACGGAACGATCGAACGGGCGAAGCAACCCCAACGACATGTAATTCACAAATCCATCAATGCACCGCACACTTTGACCCCCTTCCATCTGTGTACATGCCGAAGCAACATCATCCATTGAATCCACGGAAAAGAGCGCGCGTATCGCCAGTGATATCCTTGTCAATGGGACAGGCGAAGGCTGTGTGGAACCCGAACCACGTGCTTCGACACGAAACGGCAAAGGAAGCCATGAATGGGTACTCCACATCCCTGTGCGTTCCTTTTCTCGTCAACGAGAAAGTGGTGAGAAATTTGTTTCTGTTGTTTTCTCTCCCTCTCTCTGTCTTTCTCTTTCTATCCTTCTGTCACAAACCCATCCCAGCCTCGCATGGTTTTGTGAATGCTTTATTCATAAAATCAGCCTCACGAATCTGACAATGAACGTTCATCCCGAGCTGTTGCAGTGGTGGTGAGTTCCCTGCGAGTCCCGATTCAAAAGGGGTTGCTGTGCCCGTCCAGTTGACGGTGGTGGTGATACTGTTTTTTTTTTTACTGATGGAGCCGTCCTTCAGGATCCTCTCTTACCGTTTGCCAATGGAGCTATATTTAACCGACGGTGCGGCTCACACAAACTTGTAACCGTGCCCAATTACAACGGTTTTGCTATTTTTAGAATCGCCTTGCTCGATGCCGCCTCATTTCCGCCAGTGTGGGTCTCTCTCTCTATCTCTCTCTCTCTGCATGTGGAGTACATACTTTGTTTATTGATCGCACTTTGGTTTTGTTTGCCTTCGCCAGTGGTCCCCTTACCTTCCACGGGTCGTTTGACCTCCAGAGTCGCCTGCTTCGATGGGTGTCTAATAGTTATTTATTCGGTTTTAAAATTTTGGTTTTATTGGTCACAAAACTAAAACCCGATTGATAGAAGATAGGTTAATTTTTTAACACTTTCTTCTGTTGACCTCGCCGAAAGTCTATTCTACTGCGAATAAGTCATTACGAAATTGACGCACCAGGAGATGGGATATATGATGTGAACTGATGCCAGTCAGCCGTTCTAGAAAATAAAATTTCAAAAACTTTGATTTCTTTTGATATCTAACTATGAAATTCCTGAATACAAAAATAATAGCTGAAAGTTTTTCTATGGAAGCATTTTGCAGTTATGGATTTTCAAATTATATTTTTTATTTTCGTTCGAGTACTTAAACTGACGGTTGAAGATTGGTAAAATTCTAACTTGCTGGTTAAACTTCAATAATAGAAAGCAGGAAAACGGCTCAATCTTTAGTTTGAGGTTTGGATTGGACAAATTTCTCATTCAAAACTCGAGATAGATTCTAAAAATCTCCAAAAATCGAAAAGTCCTGAGTCTTAATATCCAAGGATCCAGGGTCAAGAATCAAGGATTCTGGATCAAGGTTGAAGGATTCCGGATCCAGTCTCACGATCCAGTACCGCTGCAAACGAACGTACGACAAATAAATCTCATACTTTACCAATATTTTTTCCCGCAGTTACTTTGGCAACACTGTCCACCTATATGCCATCCCGCGTTGTATAACATCACTTCGCTGCTGTTGCGGCATCAGACTGTATCCCGAACCTTCCTCCATCCGCACCCGATTCGGCTGTCGTGATTTAAATTTGAGTGGTGTTGGAACATTCGGAGCGGGGCAGAGCTGCCATCAGGAAGCGCCTCTCGTGCGCCACTGAAACAACCATTGACGTCATCAGGATCAAGCGGGAATGAGTTGTGCTATATATTTTGCTGCGATGTGAGTCCCCCAACTTTACGACCGTTCGTTCGTTCGTTCGTTCAGTACAATGTTGTATACGTGCATGTGTATATGTGTGCATGCTGTAGGTTTCAAGGATGCGGAAGGAAGCACGCGGGTGGTAAAATATGTATGGCAAACCGCCGTACCAGCCAGCGCATCGAAACTGGGTCAGTAGAGAGCAGTCGACGGTTTCAATCGGCTTCGAAGACGACAGTTCGGGGAAGGTGTGAGCGAAATGACATACCGATGTTGGTGGGTTTAGCCTCCCGACCACACCTCCCCAGGAACACACCTTTTGCTAGCGGACGGTAGATTGGCTTCAACGGATGGATACTGTTTGGTTGGCCTCACTCCCCAAGGAACTCCCGTATTCCAGAGGCCTAACCTAGGTGTTACGATGGAAGAAAAAAACTAACTTTATTGCAAGATGGAACAGTGAACCTTAACGGATAAAAAGTTTGTACAAATATGAATTTAGCCTGGGATATGCCAATATTACGCAAATCAACAACAATCGTGTTAGTGCTAAGGGAAGCCAAAACTATCCCAAGAAAGGACATTCGCTGACAAGCCCAGTACCTCACTCCGTTTCTCCTTGGAACTAAAAATAGAACTGGGAGTTGTTCCCGACTGACGTCAGTGAGTCGGGCCGGGACAAATGGCAATGGTGGGAGAACCCCGAAGGTCACTGTCTTCTTCGGGACTTCTGTGTACATGTGCGTCGGGATGCCCGTTACTCGTTCGGCTTTCAGGCTACCACCCATACCGATACACCGGTTTGGTGAATTTCAATTTTTATGAACGGAAAATTTTCCAAGGCTACTGCGGACTGGATTTCTTTTTTGCTGGGAGTTTGAGCGATTTTCGTTCCGTTTCGGGTGAAATTAAAATGAATGGGTTTTGTGGGATGTTTATCAATGAATCTTTGAGTTGTACTTTCGTAAAAAGTTTTATATTTTGAAAACTGACTGGAATTTAGGTCCTTTAACGTCAATTAGTTGTTTACGAAAATATTTCGAGGGTACAGAGATGGGCAAATTGATTCAGTTTTAAGAGCTGATTCACTCGTGAAAAATCGACTCCTTAGTTCGATTCAGTAACTCTTGTTGGAATACTAAAAAAAAATATCTCTTTGAAGTTGATTTTGTGTATGTTTCTGGATCCATATTCACCTATTTATTTATATGGAACCATGTATTTTTTCGCCCTTTTTTATTTTCATTTGATTCATGATCAACCCAACAATCTCACTCTGTGTATTTGAAGCCTTTTGGAACAATCACTCCGTCAGTGAGTAGTAACTCTGTAAAAAGAATTATTGACTGTTCTGCAAGAAAAGCTGACGTCAAAGCTTCTAGAACAGTGGTTTTCAGGGGTAGGGGGTGAATAGTGCGCGATTGGCTTTATATAATGTTTCAGTGTGTCCATAAATTCCAATTCAGATGCTTACTGAGAGTGGAACAGGAACTAATTGGAAAATTATGGTTTTTATTCAATTGAAAATCATTTTTTTTGGGAGAGTAATGATGGCAAACAATTTTTAGAAAGGGTTTCATCATAAGGATCAATATTCGGAAAGGGGTACATGGAACGAAAAAGGTTGAAAACCACTGTTCTAGACTTTGGCGTTTCAAAACTGTACGTTTTGCGACGAAAGCTTATTGTAACATAATAACTCATTTACAGGTGCTGGTAACGTTAAATGTTGCTGTAGCAGTCGTATTTTCTTTTCACTTAAGGGTTTATCGGAAATAAGCTATCCGTGCGTTGTACGCTGTCAATATGCTCATCACAGCATGCTGTGCGTTTGACCGTCATCTTTCGTTTGTTTACTTTTTCGTACGGATTCTTCGGTTCCAAGATATCGCACAAGGAAAACGTAGTGCAAATCTAGGTTTTAGACAAATGGCTGTTTAAAAAGGGTGTAACTATGCGAAAATTGGTGAAGTGTTTGGAAATTCATAACGCGTGTATTAAATCTATCATAAACAAGTTTGGGGAACACTATTCTTTGGATGAATCGCCAGGAAGAGGTAGAAAACCGTATCTTCGAAACCATAAAGTGATGCCTCCAATTAATAAAGACAAATCATTATGGATACGTAATTTGGCCAGTAAAGCACGAACGGGATGATCTTATGTACCAAGAAACGGAACAACCTGAAAACCTGAAAGCAGAAAAACATCAAAGCACGGACAACGTGCTGCATCAAGCGCCAGGATGCGTTCAGTTTGATGGACTTGAGACCTACGGGAAACTGAACTCAAAAACTCTTCCAGTTCCACAATATTGTAAAGGGTGTACGGAATCAAATTACATCACTTTCAAATAATTTTTCGGTTAGTTATTTTCCGTTGAAATTTGGGGTTATATTCGTTAAATGTGCATAGTTTACATTGTATACGTTTCACTAGTAATTGTGCAACCGTAGCGAAAATGAAGTCGGAAGAACATCAACGACGTAACCATAATTTGCACACGTACCTAGAAATTTCGGATATCTCTCACCGTGCGATAACCAAGAAGCTGTAGGAATGGTCCAAGCCACGGTAAGTTATGTTTTGAAACTGCAACGAACGTCGATGGAAAATAAAAAATGGCCAAAATAGATCTCCAATGTGAAGGATCACAAGCGGGTAGTCCAAACTTTCAAGAGAAATCCCACCAGTTCAGTGAGACATGTGGTGAAAAAACTGCATTTAAGCAAATCTTTTGTACCAACGCAAAGGACTATACACGTACACTACACAGTCTAAAATGGTCCGAATCGCGATAAACGGCAGTATACAGTGGGGAAATCATATGCGCGAAAGCAGGCCCGTGCGCCCGTGGGGGGGGGGGGGCTCAAATTTATTATTTTGCTGTCCAGCAAAAAAATATACTGCAAACCGTTTGGACACTTAAAATGTCATTTGAGTTCGGTCACTCTAGAAACAAGTCAATGAAGAAACCAAGGACGAAACTTTGCGAGGGTAGCTGGAAAGGGATGTATGTCAAGTTGGACGGCTTCTCTGAAGGATCGGTTAACGTTTCGACAAGCTTCGATATTAGCAAAAGACTAGCAACGGCAGTTAAGGAGGAAAAACGCGAAGTTGGAGAAAATCGGGATATCGTTGTCTAGAGAAATTTTACCACCGATGATTATTCCGTTAGAGTGGCAGCGAAATGGATCGCGAAAATGGGCATCGGTATAGGGTGAAATACTGCCGCCCAAGAAGTTCTCAGCACCAGCTAGCAGATAAATAGGAACGACTAGCATCAAGAAGGATAAGAAACCCGACGAAGGTGGTTGTAAACAGATGTAAATCCTTATGGCCAACACCCCCCGGATCGGTTCATGTACCAACAGGGTACGATATTTGCAGCAGACCTGAGCAGGTGAGATATATCGCGAAGGTTTGACAACAAGTGAAGAAATGTAGCTAAGGATAAAAACATGACGATTAACACAAACCAAAATAAGCAAGAACACAACCCTTACTAAATCAGTACTTAACGGTTGCCCCGGATGGATGAGGATTACGGGATACAAGAGGTTCAAGTTTAGTCTGTTGGCTTAACAACTACTACAAACCAATCCGAATCCACCATAAGCCAGCAGGCAACGCACAGTAGTCGGAAATGCCAAAAACGGCACTAGAGGCCAAACCGTTGAATATATTCATAGGATATCTTTGGAGGAATTGTTCGTACGAATATTCCCTACAATCTGATAAAAATTAAACTGAGGCATGGCTTACTACGATTGAACTAGAAAAATTAACTTTTTATACTGACGAGGTAGAAAGTTGATGTCTTCGACAAAGTTTTAGGAATGCTCATAATGAAGAATTTTGTTCAACAACTTGAGCTTGTAGGACTTAATGTTATCGATTTATAAAGCGTTTTCTAAGGCAAACCCCGTAAATTTAGCTTTTTAATATAGCTTTTTTCGCTGTGACTTTTCGTGCAAACGATGTTCCAGACAAATGTTGAGGTATTAAAACCACATAATATTGTTGAAGACTGCATGTAAAAATATTGTTGAGCACTGCATATAATTTTTTTACCTGAAATCGGCGGCGCGGCGCACACCTCTTATAAAAATATTCATTCGTTTTAGAGTTAATGAAGAATTTTAATTTTTTTACACTAAGTTCAACTGCGTATAAGAGAGAAAGGTGCAAACTAAAATGGACGAGCAGGCGCTATTTTCAATGTCCGGACTACGCATAATAGAAGTAAGAAGGTGTTAAGCTCATTTTGTAATGTTTTTTTACTTGAATAGTTTTACTTAGTCTTCAACAATATTATGTGGTTTTAATGCCTCCACATTTGTCTGAAGTACGGTTTGCACGAAAAATCACAGTTGAAAAATTATCTAAAAAAACTAAATTTGAGGGTGTTGCCATAGAAAACGCTTTACAAATCGATAACATTAAATCCTACAAGTTCAACTAGTTCAACAAAATTCTTTATTACGAGCATTTCTAAAACTTTGTCGAAGACACCGACTTTCTACCTGGTCAGCATAAAAAGTTAATTTTTTGACTTTGATCGTAGTAAGCCATGCCTAATTTTAATTTTTATCAGGTTGTGAGGAATATTCTTACGAACATATCGTCCAAAGATACCCTGTGAATATATTCGATGGTTTGGCCTCTAGTGAATTAAGTTCACGTTTTTGGGGTTTCTGACTACTATGCAGCGGTGTCTTTTGATGACTCCTTCTGGATAACAAACATTTAGCCAATTTGTTGAGCAGAGTCGTTTGGTTCACAAGACTAGGTCCAGGCCTCTGAAAAAATCTTCAAAGTTTGAGAGCACGTTTCTTTTAAAATAAACGTTAAAAAATCAAAAAGTTTTTCGAACGTTTTCCTCTGATGCAATTTGATTACGTACACCCTTTACTACCGTCGTAGAGGAAAATGTAAGCGTTGCGGATAGTTTCTGGTATGGCAAGCAAAATGTACCTGCGGTTTGAAACCTACCTTTTTTTACACTTCTGCAGAAAAGGTTGCTGTTGCCTTTATATAAGTAGCATTAAGATTTTGGTCGAATTCGATGTTGGCGCGCTACGTCAAAACAATTGGCTCACTATAAAGCTTATAGATTTCGATTTAATCCACCAAATAGTATGCAGCTTCGGCCCATCGAACGCTAATGGGCGATAGTGAAGAGGGTCTTTAAAAAGATTTTAGTTGAAAAGTCAAAGTCTCGAAAATTCGACGTAGGGGTTGGGTATTTTTTACATAGAATGTGTATGCAAAGTTTTAAAGAAATCGGTTAAGTAGTTTTTAAATGACAGTTAACACCGCAAATCGTACTTTTTCAGAGACGTTCTACAAAAAGCTTCGTCACCTAGTCGTATGTCGATATGTTTGCATAATAAAATTACATGTTATTGAAATGATACACTATAATGTACAAAAGATTTGAAAAATTCGCTTCACGCAAGGTTTTAAAAATATCGAAAAAAGTGTTTTTTCACGATGAAACTCTTAACCTCCCACCCCCCACCCCTTATGCAGTTTTAAGTGGGTGACATTTCCTGTTTCGTCTGTAATTGTAGTGAGTGATTCTGACGGGGAGCCTTTCCGAGAACCTAGCTCTACAGCTCCAGTAGAACAACTCTCGAAAAAAAACATTAATCGATTTTTTTAAAGACGCTTCCAGAGATTCACTGTCACGCAGTATTTTACAATAAAATTATTGTTCGATTGTGGTATTATTATATGGAAATTGAATGAGTATACTAGCTCTCTCTATATCGCCATTTTTTTAAACGAGTCTTTTTACCGAAATAACCATACCTCCCACTTAAGAAAAGCCATAGTGATAATAATGGAACAATTTTGAATTTAAGTAAATTATTGTTATGAAACATTCCCGAACGCACCCAGTGACGTTGAATGTGATCCTCACGCGTGTACTACAGCAGGTATCCTAGTCAAACCGAAGCAAGGTAGGCCATGACGACGCCGCGCTGCAGTGACTTTATCGCTTCATATACCGTATGTGGCCAAGCAGCCTTCGCGCGTCATGTCAAAGTAATGATATTCCCCCGTTCAGTCATCCCAAGCCTCCTAGCACACACAGCAGGCGGGGATAAGCTAACCAGTCGTCGGTATTGTTTTATATTGCACTTCTCACCATGTTACCCCTTTCCTGTGAAATGATTTCGGTTTCAGGAAGGGGTGCATGAGAGACAGAGATAGCGCGGTAGTCAGTGCTGGCTGATGTAGTTGCAAGCGGCACTCGGCGGGTGGATGGTGGTTAGTTGAAGAGAAGTGCTTCGGGTAGGTACGGTACCGTTCGTTAGTTGGAGGACAGCAATGACGTCAACGTTTTCAACGGGATGGAACGTGCGTGTACTGCAGCAGTACCCTTTTGGCAATGAATGAATGGCTGAAGAGGGAGGGGGGAGGGGGTAGGTGGTCGAATCAGTGACTAACGACGGTGGTGCGTTTGTTCAGAAATGATGGATGGATGCGTTGGTGCTATGATGATCAGAACCACATACATCATGATTTGAGGCTTTATGAGCATGGTCATCGGAGTGATGCAAATGCCAACTGCAGTTTACCTACGGAGGAAAATGCAGGCTTAGGAAAATAGCGAGGAGAGGAGAGGCGGGGTTTGTTACTTCTTGCTGCAACTGACGAGCACGATATGCGCGCATATGCAGCTCGGAATTTTCAATTTGACGTCATCACCACTTTGCCTCGAGTTAGTTTGTAGCCTGTTACCTGGGCGATGCGAGCGAAGAGGAGATAAACTATTTTTAAACTGATTGATAACCAACGAGTTCTCTTAATTTGTATTGCACAAAATGGGTTCGTTAGAATTTTTTATATGACTTAATTGTTGAATATTTTTTATATGACCTAATTGTTGTTTCAATTTTTGTCTTGAAATTGATAAATTTTTCTGCGTGTATCAAATCAAACCACCAGTGATCCAAATGAGCAACACACAGCAAAAGCACACTTGGATCTTAGAATAATAAATTCGTACACACCGACAACAAAAATGCATCCTGTTCTAGATAGTCGGTCAAAGGTCATCTCATAAGCTACCAAATTGTTAGTTTTCGTATTCAATTCGTTTATTCGACACGGCTCAAGGGCGTACCTACTGGTGGGGAGTTTTTCGATCGTCAACGTTTTCATAATCATCACTATCATCGATTACGACGTCAACCAGAAGAAAAAAAGGTGTGTGGAAATAGTCCGGGGTGCAGAACGAAAAAAAAACCACACACCACATACCAGAGAGCACTATTTTTAGCCTGACCACCGAACACCATCCACTAATCCAACAACATCCGCGCCGTCAGCAAGTGTGCGATTCGATTATGATATGCGCCTACACCCGCGTGCTGTTGCTCATGTGTTAAAGGTGGCACCGTTTTTTTTTTCTTTGCACTTCTTCTATTCATAGTGGCAGTGTTTTTTTTCTTTTCGGGTGCTCACGGATTGCTGGCAGTCATCATCAATGACAGTTCTTGCCTCACCATCAACTTCTGCATCGGGAAAGTGATTAATCATGCAGCGCCTACTCAATTTTATTTTTTTTTCGCTTCTTCCATGGTACTTTTTTACTTTTTGACAATTTTACTGGCTTTTCTAGTGCACTGTTTTTATGCTGTTTTAGCTCATGATGGTTTACTGCGTACAGTATCTTACTCATATTCGTATTTCAATTCTAGATTATGATAGTTTCCCACACAACAATAGAATTTCCCCTTTGAAATAATGTTCATTATTTTATCGGAGCAATATTTAGAAAAGGCGATTAAAATATAATGTATATTTGTTAAAATATTAAATATTGAGAAGCGGAATAATTTCAAAATTAATGAATAAATTTCGATAGTTGTGACACCAACTTGACCATTATTCGAAACTAGTACCTGCCAATTTGGTACTAGTTTCCAATAATGGTCAGTTAAATATTAAATCCAAACAGTAACATAATTTATGTGAACTCTTGAAGTAATTGGCTAATTCAGAGCTAGATCTCGGAAAGCAAACATAGAAGCTCTGATTTACTGATAATGTTCAACAGCTCTTCGAAAAGATTTTGAAAACTGTTGCAAGAGTTCAATATGTTTTTTAATTCGTATATCTAGACGGCATCGGTGGTTGAGTAGTAAGTGTAGCTGCTTGTGCACCCCTGTGGGTCTAAGTTCCGTCGGGATTGTTTGGATTTAAAGAAGCAAAGAGTGATGGACAGTATATTTACGTGCTACTGACAGATGCAAATCGTTTTTTCAGTAAATCACCGAATTTTTACATAGTTTCCAACAACGAAAAATGTTCAAAGACGTTCAGTAGATTCCCGTTTGTTAACAATAGAAAAGCATTTTGTTACCATGGAAGAAATTCATTTCACAATAGAATGTGGAATTGAATTCTCCATAATAATGAATAATACAGCCTGGTCGAAGCACTAAATGCACTGTTAACGGTATCCTGTCATTTGGCCGACTGTTGTTTGGCCGTAAGAACCCTTTTGGCTAAATGACCTTTTCAGCTAAATAATCGTTTCGGCCAAATGACCCTTTAGGCCAAATGGTCGGTGTTAAGTCAGACCGGACTAAATCGCAAAACATAAAAAACGAGATAATGATAGCATTGGGCATAGAATTTCTTCAGTTATATTCGACTTTAATCAGGTTTCAAATATGTAATAAATTGCATAAATTATGGCAAAAAGTATTTTCCAATTATCATGTAATAGATGCTAGGATTCAAACTTTTAACTCTTTTTTTTCTCGAAATCAACAAATTGTTACTTAGTCCGGTCTGACTTAACACCGACCAAATGATCCTTTCGGCAAAATAATTCTTTCGGTCATATGACTTTCAGCCAAATGATCCTTTCGGCCAAATGATCCTTTCGGCCAAATGACCCTGTAGGCCAAATGATCCTTTCTGCTAAATGACCCTTTCAGTCAAATGACCCTTTCGACCAAATGACACTTTCGCCCAAATTGCTCTTTCGACCAAATGACGCTTTCGACCAAATTGCTCTTGGTGCTAACGAAGATTGCGAACTTACGGTACACGAGCAAGGATAGTAGAGGTGAAAAATGTGTTTTGTTGCACTGTTAACGGTGTATGCTACAGAGGGTATCCTGTCATTTGGCCGAATGTTGTTTGGCCGTAAGAGCGCTTTCGGGCAAATGACCCTTTCAGCTAATTGATCCTTTCGGCCAAATGACCCTTTCAGTTAAATGACCCTTTCGGTCAAACGACCCTCTCGGCTATATGACCTTTCGGCCAAATTCCTTTTCGCCAAATACCCCTTTCGGCCAAATGACCCTTTAGGCCAAATGGTCGGTGTTAAGTCAGACCGGACTAAATCGCAAAACATAAAAAACGAGACAATGATAGCATTGGGTATAGAATTTCTTCAGTTATATTCGACTTTAATCAGGTTTCAAATATGTAATAAATTGCATATGGCAAAAAGTATTTTCCAATTATCATGTAAAGGATGCTAGGTTTCAAACTTTTAACTCGTTTTTTTCGAAATCAACAAATTGTTACTTAGTCCGGTCTGACTTAACACCGACCAAATGATCCTTTCGGCCAAATATTTCTTTCGGTCAAATGACTTTTTCAGCCAAATGATCCTTTCGGCCAAATGACCCTTTCAGCCAAATAACCTTTTTGGCCAAATGACCCTTTTGTTTAAATGACCCTGTCGGCCAAATGATCCTTTCGACCAAATGACGCTTTCGGCTAAAAGGCCGGCCAAATGACCCTACCAGCCAAATGACCCTTTCGGCCAAATGACCCTTTCAGCTAAATGACCTTTTCGGTCAAACGACCCTCTCGGCTAAATGACCTTTTCGCCAAATACCCTTTCGGCCAAATAACCCTTTAGGCCAAATGATCCTTTCGGCCGAATAATTCTTTCGGTCAAATGACCCTTTCAGCCAAATAACCTTTTCGGCCAAATGACCCTTTCGTCCAAATGACCCTGTCGGCCAAATGATCCTTTCGACCAAATGACGCTTTCGGCTAAATGACCCTGCCAGCCAAATGACCCTTTCGGTCAAATGACCCTTTCGGTCAAATGACCCTTTCGGCCAAATGATCCTTTCAGCTAAATGACCTTTTCGGTCAAACGACCCTCTCGGCTAAATGACCTTTTTGCCAAATACCCTTTCGGCCAAATGAACCTTTAGGCCAAGTGATCCTTTCGGTCAAATAATTCTTTCGGTCAAATGACTTTTTCAGCCACCTGATCCTTTCGGCCAAATGACCCTTTCAGCCAAATAACCTTTTCGGCCAAATGACCCTTTCGTCCAAATGACCCTGTCGGTCAAATTATCCTTTCGACCATATGACGCTTTCGGCTAAAAGGCCCTTCCGGCTAAATGACCCTGCCGGCCAAATGACCCTGCCGGCCAAATGACCCTTTCGACCAAATGACCCTTTCATCTGAATGACCCTTTCGGTCAAACGACCCTCTCGGCTAAATGACTTTTTCGCCAAATACCCTTTCGGCCAAATGACCCTTAAGGCCAAATGATCCTTTCGGCCAAATGACCCTTTCATCTGAATGACCCTTTCGGTCAAACGACCCTCTCGGCTAAATGACCTTTTCGCCAAATACCCTTTCGGCCAAATGACCCTTTCGTCCAAATGACCCTGTCGGCCAAATGATCCTTTCGACCAAATGACGCTTTCGGCTAAAAGGCCCTTCCGGCTAAATGACCCTGCCGGCCAAATGACCCTGCCGGCCAAATGACCCTTTCGGCCAAATGACCCTTTCGGCCAAATTACCCTTTCAGCTAAATGACCCTTTCGGTCAAACGACCCGCTCGGCTAAATGACCTTTTCGCCAAATACCCTTTCGGCCAAATGAACCTTTAGGCCAAATGATCCCTTCGGCCAAATAATTCTTTCGGTCAAATGACTCAGCCAAATTATCCTTTCGGTCAAATGACCCTTTCAGCCAAATAACCTTTTCGGCCAAATGACCCTTTCGTCCAAATGACCCTGCCGGCCAAATGACCCTCTCGGCCAAATGACCTTTTCGACCAAATGACGCTTTCGACCAAATTGCTCTTTCGGCCAAATTACCCTTTCAGCTAAATGACTCTTTCGGTCAAACGACCCCCTCGGCTAAATGACCTTTTCGCCAAATACCCTTTCGGCCAAATGACCCTTTAGGCCAAATGATCCTTTCGGCCAAATAATTCTTTCGGTCAAATGACTTTCAGCCAAATTATCCTTTCGGCCAAATGACCCTTTCAGCCAAATAATCTTTTCGGCCAAATGACCCTTTCGTCCAAATGACCCTGTCGGCCAAATGATCCTTTCGACCAAATGACGCTTTCGGCTAAAAGGCCCTTCCGGCTAAATGTCCCTGCCGGTCAAATGACCCTTTCTGCCAAATGACCTTTTCGACCAAATGACACTTTCGACTAAATTGCGCTTTCGGCCAAATGACCCTTTCGGCCAAACGGCATTTGGATAAATGACCAATTCGGTCAAACGGCATTCGGCCAAATGGCTTCCAGTCAAATGGCTTCCGGCCAATTAGCGTGGAACCGCTACAGGGAAATAATATTCTGGCGGTTTAAAGCGCCTTACGGCATGTCAGCGACGTGGCAGCGAAGGCATCAAAGTGTTTTTTCTTTAGATTGGTGAAAATGTCAAATAGTTCAGGGGTAAAGATTGTTATTATGTTTAGTTCATTTCGCTTTATACATGTTTTTGAGCTGAGAATAGAAATAACGGTTCTTTGGTACACACACATATTTTCGTTTACGATGAATGCGAGATTCGAACGAATAGTAGGCCCATTTGCTTTTGCTGTCGTAAACGAAAATATAAACCTCTTGATGAATCTCGCATTCGTCATAAAGAATATATGTCAATGTACCAAAGAACCGTTATTTCTATTCCTACAGCCTCAACACCAAGAAAATATAATGATTAAAATAGAGAGAATGTGGCTTTTTCCAGAGTTGCAACTTGTAGTGTTTTATAGGCTGCTTCATGGTAGCAAACAGTTCTGCGTGAAATTGAAATGAAATCACCGTAGCTCCACTGTTTCCGAACATCACACGTAGAGTAGTAATCAGGGTAAATTAATTCAGCATGGATCAATTTTATTGTAACAAAACTAACTGCTATTTCATTGAATTAACGTTTGATAAATAAAAAAAAATAAATTCTGAATTTTTGCCCTAGCCTCCTGTGATCTGTTTTTGTTATTTCCTTCCCTTGGCAATGTCAGCGACAGCGGTGCTAACGAAGATTGCGAACTTACGGTACCCGAGCAAAAATAGTAGAGGTAAAAATCGATGAATTTTTCTCCTTAGGATGGAATATAGCATAGTGCTTTCGCATAGGCCTTATAGTGTCTTATCGGCATAAACAGAACTTCTGCTCGGACGGGACATCACGTTTGACCAGTCGCTCGATTGAAACACAAAGTGTGTTTTAGTTTTAGGGATTTGCGTCAAGCCGGCGCTAATCTATTCCGACAAAAAGTTAGTGTCGGTTTCTGATGGGACGAAGTCGAAACGCACCCAAGTAATAAGTAAGGATTTGTGACTTTCAAGTGCAAAGACTGGTTTTACCAAAAATTTTCGTCCTGGTGAGAAATTTTGGTGCTTACCCAATTTTTCTCCTTAGGGTGAAATATAGCATAGCGTGATGAATAGTGATTAGCATCAAATCCGCCGAAACTAAGCAGATGGCTTTGTAGCAGAGAGCTGAAAACGTCGAGAGGCAGTAAAGGAGACCATGGAGAAAGCGCAGCCTGAAGCCCATGAGTCGCTGAATGGTAACCGGTAGCTAGTTAAGTTCAAGAAGGATCCATCGACCAAGAGCTTAGGAGCTATCGGGACACTGTGACCGTGTTGAATCGGTTGGTGAGAAAGCGAACGTGAGAGCTGTGGTTAAGTGCAGGGATCTATAAGGGAACTCGACGGAAGGCGATGTGAGGTCTGCCCTAAAGAAAGGCGTTTTTCCGTTTTTCGATTTAGCGTCATTCCGGTGCTAGTTTGGTTCTGGCTCTAAGTCAGTGTCGTATTCTGAGGAGACGATGCGTCGAAACACAAATTCATAATTGATTTAGTTATAGGTTTTGTGCCCTTCAGGCACAAAAGTGATTTTACCTAATTTTCTCCTTAGTGGAAGAAAATAGGACCGTTTAAAAATGCACTCGAACCCCATCTGTTTGACAAAGTTGTGAACTAACTCTTGTTCTCAAGATTTAGATATTTTTATTACATCCGTGGAAGACCCAAAATCTATTATACCCAATGTGCAGGGCGGTGGACAATCATAGTAGGCAATGAAATTACTGCAAAATAATAATCTCAATCACCGACGTTCAAAATTGACAACTAACATGACAACGCGATCAACAAAATAACACCGGATGGCGAAAAGCTCTGTCTCTTATCAGAACGTAACATATTATTCTTCAGATCGAAAAATTCGGTATGCGCCGGTCAGTGCCGCTAACCCAGAGCCCTAGAAATCCGTTGACCTATATTTCGGTACGGCCCACGCTCAACCGTCGCAGTCAGCCAGTCAGGGGAGGAGAGATCAGTCACTTCTCAGGCCGTCGTCCGCTTGGATATGCACGTTGCTGCTCCTATAGTATACACCCGTAGTTACAATCGTCAGCCAGCCCGAGCGAAGCCCCCGAAACGGCAATGTTTTGACGATGTCCACCCACGCAGTCGGCGTGGATTGGCCGTTTCATGGAGCGCGCCTTCTCCAGCAGTCGAGGCAGCAGCAGTCCAACTTGCGTAGGCGGGATGACGAATCCGGATACGTGCGAGAATCGTCATCAGCATGGTTCCGCACGTACACGGAACCCCCGGGCGGAGGAGACAACGGAAGGCAAACTTTTTCGAGAGTGTTGGAGAAAACGAGAGAATACCAACAAGGACCGCTCGAGTTTGTTGACCCACCTCAAGAGTTCTGTTGGTGGCGATGGCGCTGACTGTTCAGTGCTTCGGAAACGATCACGACACGATGCGGTCCCGCAGCAACGATCGACGGACGCATTGTGATGCAGGTTTTTGTGCACTCGCCGGGAATTGACCTCGTTTCCTAGCGAATTATATTGATGACGTCATATGTGCCATCGACCAATCTTGGCCTGCTGCGAGAGGGAGCAAATCTATTCGATGGCAACATCAAGGATATGTTGTGCGATGGCAAAGTTCCATTCAAAAATGTGTTCCTATCGGTGGACGTGTCTGCGCATGCCCCGGTATATGTCCTCGCCAAGCCCCAGTCCGTACGTACCCCCAGCTAGTGGCTAGCGAAGCAAGAGTTCATCCTGTGGCAAATGGCAAAACATACTTCCGTAGCAACGCGAGCAGGAATCGTTCACTCACTGTTTTTGAGTACCCCACACACAGCATGCGAGTTATCGCCTAAAGTTAGACAATATCACAGCATCAGTTCCTCGTCGAACGTTGGGCTGTACGCACAGCAAGCGGAAGCGGACCTAGTCCGATTGCTTGGATTGTGATTTGTGATTGAAACTTCAAACTGCTGTGGATGGAAAGTGTTGTTTGAATATTTACTTTTTGGGGAAGTGGGTCCCTTTGGATAGTGTCTTTCTGAAGTTGGCTTTTCGATTAAAGGTAAGTAAATCGCTTTGAAAGTGATTGATTAGTTTGTGGACATTCTGTAGCGTTCTAAAGTTAATTTTCTTTTTGCTTAAAAAGTTTTGAGAAACAACCAACTAACAAAGCTACAAACTTGCACGTACTGACAAAGTCTCGTGGTATCAGAAGCAAACTACGTCATTGCCTCTGACGTCATTGAGAACAAACGACTTTTTCGTCGTTCGTTGTTATAGGGATTTTCCCTTCCCTTCCCGCGCGCTTCGTACCACAACGTCCAATCGACGTATGTATGTGTTAGTATTTGGGAATTCATGCCCCCCAAAATTCATCAATATCAACACAGTGTGAAAATAGGAAAACGAAATGTTTCCCATTCCGCTACCGCGACGAAAAAGTTCTACCTACCATGCTTGGAATGTGGTTTGAGTTAGGCTCTCGGTCTCGAGAACCTTGGAGAGGCAGAGAGCGAGAAGTTTCAACGTACACCGTTTCACCCCCTCCATCGAGTGAGTCGGCTAAAAATAGCACAATTGAGTTTTTTTCCCTGTAATTTATTCGCCATAAATAGAATTCACTGAAAGTTTATGGAATTAGGAAATTTCTTCAAGTTCCCTTTCGTCAATCAACGTCAAGTAGGCTCTCGGTATCCAGCGCAACGGCTAGAGTTCCATGACCTACTTCTACAATAAACTACACACACACGAACACACATTCTCACCGAAAAAAAAAGTTTCCTTTCCAATACAGGTGCTTCCGTGTGACGAGCGCGCGCCCTCTATCGGCATAGTTCACCGATACTCGAATGACGTCATTCGCAATAATAATACCTCCGCAGTCCCTCTACACCCAACCAATCGATCTGCGACGCTCCGAAGGCCCAAATCGTCGTACACTAACCGAAGATGGAAGGACGTGCTTCGAACGCAAAATGAACCCATCTGCGCTCTCGGGCTCTCAGTTTCTCCTGGATATAACCACGATATCCCTCTCGCGTGCTGTGATCCTGCCTCAAGCAGTTCCCCCCCATTGCTGTTCCGTGGTTCATCGACGGGTGGCTAAAAAAACGGTGATCTACTGAACGATATTTTTGATGACGGAGTCTACAGAGACGACGACAACGTCTCTACAGGGCCACTCCTCCTTCCACGGCTTCGGGGGTGTCCGTCTTCGGAGGCTGCAATCCAAAACGGCGCGCCATGTACTTGCCAGCCAGCCAGCCAGTCAGTCAGTGCATCACTGTTGGTTCTGGTGAATGCAATTGATATGCACTCTGCCCTATTTGATGGACTTCCGCTTTTGTTTGATAAGATGCTGTGGTTAAATATAAAATATCGATTACTGTTGACACTTTCGCGAGTTTGTGGTTTCCAGCAGGACCCTGTTTCCGAGATTATGGCGATAGTGATTTTTTTTTCGAAGCAAGTGATTGACCCTATTTTTGAACGATGACGTCAAACCGTCAAAGTGAAGTGTTTAAAACAGGCCAACCCGAGTGTTCCTCTGCTGTTTCATCACCATGACGTCATGCTTCCTGAAGTACCGCACTGTTCAATTTGAATCACCTATCCCTCTACCCCCCGTTGACACACCGGGGGTATTAATAGAAATGTTTCAATCCTGCGTACCGCAATTGAAAAAAAAAGTTGACCCAATTTCGAATGTCGTCACAGGCGGTTCGGATGCGACGACGAGAGACCTCAGTGACGTCAGAAGCGAATCGTTTGATTTATGCCAGAGACCTAATTCCGTGAATTGCCGAACGAGTGAAAACTGAACAGTATTTATCGGGAGTTTAAAAGTGGAACTATTACCGGATGGATTTGTGTCCTCTTTGGTGTTGTGAGTGGTGTGACGTAGGTGTCAACCTAAATTCGACGGAGATTCAAATGTTCTAATGGCGTATATTTGGTATTTGACTAGCGAAAATTAAAATACAATAATACAGTTTATTCAGTCGACGATAATTGTAATTATAATTACTCCAATTTTGATATTTCAACAATGAAGATAAATATTTTTTGCAGTTCGTATGCAGTGTTTTTTGGTCATCCCTAGTTTGATTGTGCACGGAAAATTGTTACATCAACATTTCAACTGATAAGGAGGAAAATTCGGATGGAAAATACGAGTTTGTTTGTTTTGTAAAATAGAGAAAAAGTCAAACAATGAATTTTATAACAGTAAAAAACACTGAATCATTTTAGTAAGCAGTTTCTCATATTATGCACATTAAATTCTTACACAAGTAGCTAATAGTTCGGAAAATACCTACAGACTACGTTTTATAGTTCATATGAAGTTTTATGAGAATTTTCAAGATGCTTAAACAGCTCTTAGAAGATTCCACGTTTTGCATACTGAGTTAAAGCGAGAAACTTACCCATGAATCCACCGAGAATTATTTTAAACAGTAAAATATTTTATTTACATTTCAGATGCTTTTGGCTCTGTGGATGTAGAATACTTCTAACGTTTCAATACAGGGGCCCTGTTTCAAAATTTTCGGTCGAACTTTTACCCGATTTTTTAAACGTGAATATCCGCCGTTATACTGAATGAAATTTTGTAACTAATTTCACAGAATATACAACTAGTTTAAATAATGGAAATAATGGATTTTGTGAAAGCAGTAGTTATCTGCACCATGATTGGTCCGTACTATTCGACCGAGCGAGCTAGCGTTGTTAGCACGGTCCCTTTGTCGTCAAATGAACTTCAAAACACATGATCATGATTAAGCTGACCAACTCTGACGAATAAATCCGTACACCATGCGAACTGTGTGCCTGACTGTGGTGAACGATCGCACTTTGTTGTAGAATGGTGTACGGATCTTTTCGTTAGAGTTGGTCAGCTTAATCATGATCATGATCCAGAAGAAAAAATCATCAGTTTGCTTTTTGACACCGTAACAGTTGCAGCATGATTGCAGTTGTCCGTCAAATGCAGATCGCTCGTCGCCAGAGCCAGCAATATGGGGGATGAGGAACCCGAGAGATCAAATACATGAAGTTATAAATAGAGGTGCTGCGTGTCCGTTTGAATCATTCGTCGCTCGCCTGCCAAATGAGCAACATCATGATTATACAGCATGTACGCTGTATAATCATGATGTTGCTCATGTACACATACATGAGATAAGCGGAGTACGCCCTTTGCGAACGGTAAGCAGCAGTATCAAACTTTAAACGTTAATAACTCTTTAACGGTTGGTTGGATTGTCTTGCAGTCTTCGACAAACTTGTTCGGCATATCTTCAAAAGCTTAACTCCTTCCTAGGTTCGTGATCGGAATTTTACAGCGACATCTAACGGCGATTTTTTGAACTGCGAGTATTTCTTCATAAATTTTGGCCAAAAATGTCATACAAACTTTAAGCTCTTTGGGGAGGGGTCAGGGTTAACCGATTTCGCTTAAATTTGGACAGACTATTATACACGCATAGAAATGTATATTGAAATCCAAAATAATCCTCTGAGAAATCAAAAATAGATTTTTAAACAAGGGCCTATTTGAATTTTTTTATTCAAAAATATCTATAATTAGCTTCCAAGTAAATGATAGTTGTTTCTAGTAACAAACCCTCATAGGACTCTGTGTAGATTTTATAATATTTTTTTTTGAATCTATCATATTGATTGATTATTGTTTTTCCTCTATACTGAGGTGCTCGTATTTTGCATCCTAATTTCACTCAAGATTTTTAAAAAGTGAGTCATAAATTATAGAAACTAAGTGATTTGTGATTTTTGAAACTTTGTGTTAGCTTGTGAGCAGAATTAGAAGCCCACGCGAAATTTTCGCATATCGTTATAGTTAAAACGTAGGTTCTAAATTTTCGGTTTTATGACTGTATTCTTATATTCGCATAATTACAGCTCAAACACAACTTTTCCAACATTTTCGATAAAACGAAAAAATACTGTATTAGTTTCTCCACTTCCTTACGTTCGATAATTTTCAAATTTTTGACGGTGTATCAATTTTCTGGAATAACTAAAATAATAATAGGTTCATATTACCCTATTAATAAATAATTTTCTCACTTATGAAAGCACTAACGACCGCATTGCACAAATCAAATTGTGTTTACATTTTTATATCGCCCAAATCGTCTAAACCTAGCGTCTTTAACACAAATTCTATACTCTCGACCTCCGATGTGTCCATTGTTTTTATTTGTGTGGAACAACAAAATGGCGGAGAACGATTCAAACACAGTCAAATCATTTTCAAGCATTATTTCAAAATCTAAAAGCAGTATTTTTGTTTCGAATAATGTCAGTTTAGAGCTTAACAATTTTTTTGGGTTCAACTAAATCCTCGAATTTGAATCAAAATTTCAATATATTTGATAAGAATATTCCTTGTTTATTTGCCAAATTTTAGAAGCACATTTTAGTTTTTTTTTACGCTAACATCAATATTTTTGTACCAACAATGTTTGTTATTTGAAACAAAGAAAATTTATTTCTGTTTCAACAAAATCTTTTAATATGAATCAAAGTCGCAAAATATTTGATTCGAATATTTCTCTGCGTGTTATGCCTGGACGGTACAATAAGCGGCTAAGCACCGTTTACCGTGTTCGAATTTGCACCCGTTTCTTTGCAGTGTGCAAAGCTTATCGTGCGCATAATTTGAATGGCACGAATATAGGAATGCTATGCACACACGATGATTTTGCAAAGAAGGTAGGGTGGTTTGGATTGAGTTCAACACATTGCAGGGTGTGACGTGTGTGTACTGCTTGTGAGTTAGCGTTTGGAAAAACTAGTTTATTTTTTGCTTGAGTGTACGTTGGGTTGGTAATTCACAAGTTAAAATGCTTTTAGCAGTGTGTAGGTACGTAGGGTAATGCACCTATTGGCACACACGTTTCATATTTCGAATATAAGTGATGCGTTCTTATCATTAAGTCATGCTTCTATAGGCATTTCTAAAGCACGAGCAAACTCGACTGGATTTGTACTTACTTAATGGTAGGGATTAGTTGGAGATTTTGATGGGAGAAGAATTAGAATTTTGCATGATTTTTATTTTTATCACAGGTTTGCAAGCATTAAACCCACTTAAGAGCATAGTCAGCGGCGTGGGATTTTATGTAGAAAATGTAATTGTAACGGGTACGATTACATACCTGTTGTGACGCAAAGCGTTTTGATTCGTTATTTCAAACAGTTTAGTTTCGAACTTCGAAACTGGTATATGTTGTCGTTCTGTGTGTTGCTTTATTTGAAACATTTAGAACTGTGCTTAAAAATAAAGAGTGTTCAGCATGCTGCAATCAGATTCGATCGACTGGGAAAAATAGTTCGAGTCAGGTAATGATTGAAGGACACGTTCAGGAGCTCTGGATTTTTTGTAGTAAACAATATTAATATTAAAGTACCTACCTTAAAATATATTCTCGAGAAAATATTCATTGTTTTAAAGTGCTAACATATTCCAGAACGTCAAATACGATGACACTTTTTTCGAATTTGATAAATTATGATTGATATTGTTATTTACCAAATTTCAAATAGACATTTGCATGGCCCATCAGTTAAGCAACCGTATAAAGAATGTCCAAATTCAAACTTTATTTTCTAACTATGCTACATTTCTCTCTTAGATAAAAATTCGTTAAAACCCATAGCTGCGTGTGAAGGGCACAGCACCTATAACTTAGTAAGTCAAAGAAGTCATTTAGACTTGGTCTCATCAGAATCTGACACTGGCTTAGCGCCAGATTGACGACTTAGATCCATAGCGGAAACATCACAAGCTTAACCAGCTGTTTGCTTTTGGACCTAGTGTCGATCTGGTGCTTAGTTAGTACCAGATTCTGATGAGACTTGCTCATGCTGTATGAACATAAATAATTATGTTCTTCGATGAACAAAGGATATTTAACGCTTTCTTCATAGAGAAGAATTAATTTTTTTCTCTTTATACCATTCATTAGATTTTGCACAACATTTTTCATAATTTTCCGAGCAGCTGCAGACCCAACGAGAGTGACTTCTCCTCTCTCCGGAGATGCTATTTTTGTTATTTCTTAGTAGCATTCCATAGATCACAGTTCGGCACAGTCTTTTGGGTTTTTACATTTCTCGACAAATCTCGACTTTTTGGCTTTTAAGCACCCCTACTGAATTACCTGACGCATAAATGAGCGGATGCTAGATCTAGTCAAATCAACGGCAGATAATCATGCTTCCGAAAAGCAGGTAAAACCCTTTTGATATGCGTTGTTAAAAGTGAAGAACTTTCAATTCTACATGGGCAAATTGCTTGCCACACCATAACATTTTTTTCCAAAATTTTCCTATTATCATGAATGTCGCGGTATCAGTGAAATTCTACACTCGCACAGACGATAAACTGGTGTCAAACTTTGGGTTGGTCCCGAGGTCCACCAAAATGCATTGTTTTGCCTCTCTAGCGAGTATTTTCAACACTCATTTTTTGATGAGTTTCAGTTCTTTAGTTCTTTTCGTAGCCTTTCTCGAAAATATTGTAAACTATTGTTTATATTCTTTATATTACGTACAGTCTCGGCACTAATATTCACTCTGTTACCTCGCGTACAAAAAGCGTTTTATTCCTATATGTGAAAAGAGGAAATGCTGCTTCTCTTTAGTACGGTTCTCTTTCTGCGTCGGACAAATCCGACGACAAGACTTTTTTAGAACCGCTTGTACTGTGCAAATTGATGAGATAAAGTTGAAGAAGATTGCTAGCTTCATCCACCAAAGACACCGGTCACGATACTCAGTGTACTTTCTTCTTCTGCACGAGCTAGTGCGAGGCGAACGACAAGCTTTTCTATTGTGTGCCTTGCCTGAAGAACAAAAGAAACTGTTACTTTATTTCTTGCTGGGATGTTCTGGCACGATGGGTAAGTTGCAGAATCAAGAAGTGGTGCTCCGGTCAAATACGGTGGCTAGTGATTTCCGGTCCTTTTGCATAAGACCGAGAATTCGTGACGTGGAACATTTTCTTAAGGTGAAAATGAAGGTTAAGTTTACGAAAGTCGCCTTTATCCAGGTATACCATCTCAGGCATTCAGTGCTGATTCTTAGCACTTATCAAGGACGAACCCATACGCACCAGTTCTGTGAGTAATACTCATCTACCGAAATAAATACAAACCCCGTTACCTGAACCACAAACGGGTACCATATATGTTCAGATAATAGTGACAACGGCAAAAGCTTGCATCAAGTACCTCAAAATGAGCAGCCAGTACCATGGGCATTCTGAGAAAAATGTCGATCTTGTCACATCTATTTTTTTAAATAAATAAAATCGATGTTGTCCATCGAACTGCGATATATCGGATGCAAAAAATCGTTTTTTCGAGACAATAAATCGATTCTGAAAAAATCGCATGATTTCATAAAGGAAATTTCGGATAAAAATAGATTTTTCCAGCTGGATTATTTACACAAAATCGATGTTGTCAAACATCAAACTGCAAAGGTGCACCGGATTATTAAGGGGGTCCTGTACTCTCGAGGCCCGAAATTGAGCTGTTTTTGTAATATAAATTGCCAAGTTTCTATTGAATAGATTTTAAATTTTTATTTTTCATTTTGAAGCCACATGTTTTGACTTTTAAATTAAAATTTTGAAAAAAACAGTAAAAACGTTGGCGACATTGAAACGTCACTAATTACACTGATGTTGCAACTGTATGTATGTGGCCAGTTGGATTATCTGTAATCATAAAATTGATATTTTTCATAGTCAATGTTCCGTTGGCTGTTTTCTCGAGACCGATTCATATTTTTTAATTTTTGACATTATTTTGTGACATATCAGAGACTATAGAAACGAAACAGTTTTTTTCAAATCGTGCTCGAAAAACATAGCGATTTGTGTATTAAATAATTAAAATAACATTATTGGAATCGAACCAATACTTCTTACTCGGCAGCAGTTACAACATTAATGTAATCAATAAGTTTGTTACTGCGTTTGAAGTCCTTTTTATTAGCAGTTTTTCTTTTCTTACTGGTCGCTATGGGTAAAACGCCGTAATCGGTATGTATTTCTATAATGGTGGTGCTGGATGTTGGTTTGGAGATACTTGGTGCAATCGTTATTGTTTCGGTAATTTTCCGTCCGTGATTACAAAACTGACACGTATAGGAAGCTAACCAGGGTAGGTGCACAGCGTTATTTTCCATAATTCGACATAAATTATCAAAGTATTCTGGTCTAGTGCATGATGCTATGTCACGTAGATATACTTCAATTTTATCATCCGTCATTCGTATACACAGAAATCTCGTCATCCATATACACAGAAATCTCGCTTTTAACTATGTCATTTACGATACATTGTTGCATGCTGTTCTTCGCAATGAAGTTTTCTGCCTAGGCTGAACTTCTACACGTTATCAATACACATTTTCTCGTGTGGTGCAGTTGTATGTAGGACACTTTCTCGAGATTAAGTTCCATTTTCACTAGTCGACCTCATATACTGTATGGCTGAGACGAGTTTGCTTGATATCAATCGAAAGTGTTTTCCGTAATACGGACGCTTTTATTTTCTATGGCTAATTCAAGGCTAAGAACAAAGCGTTGGGTGAAATTGATTGCTTGTTTCACATTTTGTTCTGTGTGAGATGAGAAGGTAAATTGCTGCATGCATTTCTTCTTGAGACGTAATTCTTTTTGCATCCTAAAGCTTTTAAGCCTAACGTTTACTCGCGAGTTGAGCTAATTCTAACCTTTTTTGGCCAATGACTTCAGTTTATAAAAATTGAGTGCTCGAGACCATACTTTGAATAGTAGTTCTGAGTAAGCAGCTCTATTATACGATTTTTTGATTACTTCTTAATTATCATTCTTTCTGGAGAAAAAGGAAAATTTAACACATTGTTGGTTAATGTATTACAAAGCAGCGAAAAATGATTCGAAATGGTTTTTTGCGTCTTTTGTTTTTTTAATATTTTTTTACTCTCTCCGTGGGAATCCACGGCTTCAATCCCGACGACAGGGATTCCGTTCCTAGTTTAACATGTTTCCAATCGCCGGCAACCTGTCCTACCCCATTCCCTCACTGGAAATCAGTACTCATATCATTAAAATCACCTGTTCTCCTGAGAATTCCTAAAATCCCGGACAGAAAATAAAAACCGACCATCAAGAAATTTGATATTTTTGTACACGGGGACGAGGCCGCCTACTACGTTCGTTTTTTTTTTATTTTGCTGTCTGCTTTCGCCCTGACATGCAATTCCGGCCAGGGCTGCGGGGGTGGCTCACATAATCGTCTTCTCACCATTGTACCTGGAAAGAGGAAACTGCTGGGCTCGCGTGTTGTTCCGTTTTTTTTTTCGTATGCCGTTTCGAAGAAGTCATAGAAAACGAATGGATCGATTTGAATGTTTTTCTGTTTTCTGTTTCTTCTTCCTCCTCCTCACATGGTGCATTGCACGTTCCAAAATTAGTGGGGAAATGGAGTCTATTACAGTTCTACAATTGCGTGTGCCGCGTACATCAGAACCCGTAATGCAATGTAACCCATCTTTTTGAGGGCTTCGCTTCAATTTTTACCTGCGCACAACGTCATCGATATCGTTCACTTCTGCTTCGAAATGGGACATTCCGAACAAATCGAGTCGAACCAGCCGCAGAATTTAACTCGGGATCGGTTGTGCTCATTCCGACGGAAACTAGCCAGAACTCCGAATCACATTTGATTCAGTTGAGGATCTGTGGAAGGATTAGTTAAATTAGTAGTTGTTAATGAGGTTTTAATAAATGTCTCACTTATCTGACTATATTACTGAACCATTGTGTGTACACACAAGAATTTAGTTTCATGTTTAAATTTAAATGACATGAAACTGGCAATATCCGGATCTTGTCAAAATAGAGTTGATACGTTTCACCACATTCACAAATCGCCTGCCAGATCAAATATTTTAGGGCAAATTTCGATATGTTGTTCTCTCGAAAATACTCCGGAACGGGAAATTTGGACTTGAAGCTGAAATGTTCCTGTCCAGGGAGTTGGCGAAAATCGGCTTTGACGTAGGTTTAGTCATCCATCACGATGCTACTCTATTTGATGAGCCACTTGCTCAATCGGATTTGGTGACTTTTACCTCTCTTTAAGTCCATCAGAATACCTTTCATTTTTAGCGACGTTATGTTCGATTGGCCCTTGAATTCTTTTATATCCGTCGATCTAAATCTTGTTGTAAATATTGAAAATTGCGTTCATAATCAATATTTCTACTTTCACAATAGTTTTGTTTATGTCTAGGTTCATGTTTGGTAGTTTCTGTTGTCTTTGTTTTGACATTGTTTTCGTTAAGGCTATCTCAAGCCATCAGAATTAATTCATTTCTACATTAAATTTTTAAACCCCTCCCGAAGCAACATCCTGGCTACAGGCCTGTCGATTACTATCAGTGTGCGAAAAAATGTCAATTCTCCTGAAAAATCGTCCATCGAGGGTCCTCAATCGGTCTAACAACATTGAATAGCGTCGTTCAACAGGCGTCCAATAGGAGTCCTGTTTTGAGCAATTTTGCATCAGGTTTTTGAATTTCTCAGTGGGAAGTCAGAGTATGTAATCAGGGGAGGCCATGAAGTGGCACAGCAACCGGAGCACTCCAAATTCAATTTCATGTAAACATATCTTCAAGACTGTTAGACTCCGGAGGACATTTTCCATCGGTCGATTTTCCCGGAATCCGGAAAATGAACAAACTCGCCCCAACAGAAACCCAAACGCCACGCACCGCTCATCGAATAGGACCAACCGTTCAAACATCATCGATATTAAATTAAGGGGTTCGGAAGTGCTGTTCTTCTAGTCAGCAACATATGTAAGTTTTTCCCGACACCGTATCTCACTTTCACCCTTCCAACTCCCTCTTTCTCTCTCACATCGCCCAACGACACTCGGTTGACGGATCATATTATCAACTCAGGTATGTGTGTGAGTAGTAGGCGCAGCGCGGGTGAAACAATTGCTTCGGTCTGCGAGGTTCGGTGAGGGTTTTCCATTACGTTGGACGCGCATTGGTCTTTTGGGGGCTTCCTTTGCCTTCACCTGAGCTGAGCCTGATGAAGCCGCGCGAGTCCCCCGGCATTATGATATCAGGGCGAAAGAAGGAACTCAACGCAAAAGAGTAGGGTGAAAAAACGGGGCACACATGGCCGGCCGGTCGGCCGAGGACACGGAACAGTGTCCTCCCCCCGCCGAATAGGCTGGCAGAGACTTTTCTATGTTTTCCCTGCATGCAATTATAAAAAGAAGGAACCACGGAATTACAATACCCAGTGGACGTTTGGACGTTTCGGTGTGATAACCAGTCCCTTCGGGAAGGAACCTTCAGGTTGCAGCCGTAGCAGTAGTGCGATTGGATTCAGGTTTTAACTGCAGTCATTCCACTGGAAGCCGGTGGCCGAGGCAGACCATCTGGATAGATGGAGTGTTTGAGGACGACTTTTATCCACGGTTATCAAAAATTTATCAGGACCCATAATTGTCTGATGAGGGGCTGTTTGAAAGTGTCTGGATTGTGTATCATCGGTTATTTCGCATACAAGAAAAAAAAACGGACAGTGTGTGTTACGCCGTGGATCGATTCATAATCGCGACCAAGATCCAGATGTTGTTTCTTACAACATTAATAATTCAATTATTACGGTGCTGGAGCGTTTGATAGGTACGTTTTTAAACGTTTCACCCCTAGAAATTATCATCTCATCCCCCGCGTCCATTCGATCCGAGTAGGCCAGGGAGTCGTAGTAGGTCAGCTCCTTGTACACGATTCCTTACAATGCACCGATGTTTGTGTCGTTTTATTTCGATGGTACGAGGCAAAGTGAAAAAAGTGCGACTTACGAACAGTTTCGAACCGTTTGGTTGGAACAGTTGTCAAACCACTTCGAACCGTGCCTGCTGAATCTCATTGCAGCTGCTGACCACTGCACAAGATTAGATTATGACTCTTGTGCGTGTGACAACGGCTATTGTGGGCATTCCGAATCGTCCGAGAACAGTGCTGGAATAATTTTCGTGTGTTTGTGTGGTGAGAGTGATCAACGTTCACTCGAAGTAATAGAGTAGACCAAAAAGAAAATATTCTCCTGGAAAAATCGGTCCAGAAAGATGGTTTAATTTCACAATTGTATTTTTCACAAAACATTTTATTTTCAACAGTTACATGGAAAATTTTGAAGATAAAATTAACAGTATTATTTTGAGTATAGAACTACAGATCCCTTGCCGAATTCAAAATTTTTGCATTGATTGGCCGACAAAGACGTCCTCGTGCCCGGGTAGAGTACATCAACATGGTCAGTTTCAACTTATCGTCCGAGAAAGTGTAGTCAGGGCAGTTCAAATTTACGAAATGATCTTTTTATTTGACCTGTTTTTTACTAGACTTCCTCTAGCTGGGTCATTTAACCGTTGTGTGTCCGACGCGGTACTCGGGTACCTTTTTAAGTTTCAATTAATTAAATTCCTATGTTTTATACATAGCTGGAAATTGAAACTTTGTGACATCTTAGAACTTCACTAAGTCAAGCTTTTGGGTTAATAATATTGTTGATATAGTAAGGGTAGGAGTGAGGAGGGGCTCCTGAATTTTTTTACTACGTAACAGGCCGACGTGGGTACCCGGGTACCCACAAAACTAAAATGCCCGTAACTAAGGTAATATCCAACCGATTTCGATACTTTTGACCGTTTTGGATTCAGAAACTCACATACTTTGGGACTTGGTAAAAATGCATCGGGTTACTTCATTCGGTTCCCGGGAATCCGGGTTTCCGGAAGCAGGTTCCAGTGCTGGGGTACTATTTGCGAACTTCAATGGAATACTAGCAATATGGGTATCAAAATTCTTGGAATTGCATCAGTAGGCTGTATCTCGTGGTTTTGGAACCATTTGATGATTTGACCCCGGAACGAACATTCCGGAGCAGGTTCCCGTGGGGCTGTGAGTGGCCATTCCATTCCAATTCCATTTTTCAAATTGCCATAGGGTCCCGTAACAATAGAAAACAGATTTCCGAGACAATTTGAAGAGTTTTGATACTCATATTGCTAGTACATTATTAAAATTTACAAATCATATCCTAGTACTGGAACATTACTCCGGAAAATCCGGATTACCAAAAACCAGATCCATTATTCCGGTTCTATTGTACAGAATCAAAAAGTAGACGATTTCCTGAATCCAAAATATCTGAAAGTGTCGGTTAAAGGAAGCCATAGTTATGAGCATTTCAATTTGTGGGTACCCGGGTACCCTCGTTGGCCTGTTAAAGGTGTTTTTTTTGTTGGACACATATCTGTTAAATGCAAACCTGATGTCAAGCAAATTTTCATGAATTCGAATATCATAGGGTCATAAATATGGTCGGTACAAGATCTTACAAATATCTGAGTATGGTTTATATATTGGATCTACCAGATCATGGAGATGAGGTTTTACTGGGCTGAATCCATTAAAACTTTGTTCAACTAGGGTCGTTCAGATATCGTCAATAATGGGCACATCGAAAAAAATGGCTAATTTATCAATATTCATATACGTTTTAGAGGTCTTTTGTTAGAATTGTTCTTTTGAATAAGGCACAGGAATTTTTAATTTGTCCTTTCTTTTTTCGCAAAAACAAAATTTTCTAGACACAAGTTTGAACACTTCTTACGGGCATATTTAGGAGTGTTTTAGTTCTAGATTGATAATTTTTTTTTCTGGGATGCCCTACCTCACATACACAGCTTTTGTAGTGTAGAAGCTTCACACTTAATTTTTTCTGCCGAATCTCAGCTTTTTTCGCATCTTTTGCCGAAATCTCAACAGCTGAGATCTCAGTAACCCATTTTTAGCTGAGATCTCAGTAAAAGTGACGTTTCATAGCTGATACTCGGAAAATATTTCACCGAAAATCAGCTAACAAATCTCACTTTACTGAGATATCTTTTTCAAATTTTGCTGATTACCCAGCTGTTGAGAAATTGCCGAGCCGAATTGAGTGTGTTCACTTCCGTGTATGTCCATTTTCTCTCTTATAAATCTAAAGGGCTCTGCTTCACAAATATCTTGCAGATTCATAATTATGACAGTTCTTTACAATAT